>NW_027514392.1:737500-1037500 GCF_048772815.1 Callospermophilus lateralis | reverse complement strand
TTGAAAACTAACTTCAGTGAATAGTGCATATAAATCCTAATATTTCTACAGTAACTAACCCAGTTTAATATCAATGCAAGTAGATTCCTATGGGACATGACATTTATTTTGAAGTTCATTTTTATTCAACACTGGTACATTTCTATTTCTTGAGTTTATGCACATTATAGCATATATATTTCATCCACACGTTCACAAATTTATAGGCATTTATTTCACTTTCAATCACTTTCTGCTTCAGAAACATGTATTCCTCCATGTGTCTGACTGGTCTTTTCATGAGACTTCTTTCCAAACACATTATTTTCGATTTCCATAATCACTTTTGAAGCAAAACTCACACACTCTTCATGATAAACCATAACACTAAGATTACAATTAGACGTATAACTAGTTGTTATGAATGATTCTATATCAATATATGATTTCTTATATATTTTCAGATATCAATTCAATCCATTATTTAAAGTGGAACCAGTTATATTATTTATTAACTGTATGATCTATTCATGCATTATCTCTATATTTATAGACACAGGGTACACCTCGTTGTACCCCCAATACTAATTTATACATATTTTAAATATTGCTGCCAGAAATGGTCGAAGTAATACTCATGTCATCTGATCTACATATACATTTTATCACAGTAATATTCTGGACCAAAAAAGCAAAGGTCACTCTTAAGATTGTACCAAAGCCTAAATGAAAAGTGAGCATGGATTACTAAAACCTTCCATTTCCAGGTTTCCTAATGCTCTGAAATGTCAATTGTATTGGTGACTACATATTTGTTTCTTCCTAAGATTATATATTCAACCTCAAGCCTGTTGAAAATTTCTAATCCTATCACTCACTTTATACTTTGCCTGATTTAGTAATGTCTCTATTTATGTCTGTATTCCTACATATTTTCCCCTGTTCATCATTGTGACTGACTCTTCACATATGCTGACTTTTACATTCACTGTCTACCCGAAACCCTATTGCTTAAGATCTTTTGGTCTAAATCCTATACTCACTCTTCTTTCTAAACCTACCGACTATCTTCCTAATCCTACCGACTATCTCTTTTTGAGTGGATGTTCTCTTCGACATTCAATCATCCAAGGTACAAGCTCCTATGCCATTGTATATAGATTTATCTGAGACATTTTTGCAGAACATCATTCAAAGCTATGTGTACCAATTAAGGGCCCAATGCCCTTCTGGGCTACATATCTTCCCTAGATTTCTATTTTTATACTTATATTTCACCTATATATTCTTGTAAATATCATAGTTTCCCAATACCATTATTTGTCATGCAGAAATATTCCTAACCCAAATTGAACATGTTATTAACCCAAACCATACACTGTTCTCTCAATCAAACTTTACAGAAGAGCAGGGACAGGGTTAGTTTTACAATACAGGAATGTAGGGCATCTTCCACCTGTTGAGAACATCAAAGGTCCATGCAGAAATGATCTTTTGAGAAGATGTAGGCAGCAATGAAAGACTGAGAGAGAAAAGTCATCTTCTATGGCAAACAACCTCGTCAGCATGAAGGGATGTGTATGAATCAGCCTCTCTCTTCTTAATGTAGAGAAGATGGACCAAACCAGTCCTAGGTGGAGAGCGGTTCCCGAGTGCCCATGGTTTATATACCATTCTAACTTATGAAAATGTCACAGGAAGTAGGGGCAGCCTCCATCTCATGGGACCCTTGAAAGCAACTGTTCGTACAAAGTGGTTGTCAAGGCAGTGACCTCATTCAGTTCCTGAAGAAGTGATCTACCTCACTTTCTTGGTGATGGAACTCTCTGAACTTCGGATCCAGGAAGCCAGGCACCTGGAGCCAGTCCAGTCAAATACCCATTGGCTCATTTTTTTGGATTTACCAAGGAGAGTGTCAGTCTTTCTTGGTACCTACAGATGTGAGGATGGCCAAATACCAGGAGAGCTCTGAATAGGGTCCTTTCCTGAGAAAGCAGGTGGTGGTTCACTGCTGGCTCCTGACAACTTCACAGAGTTGGCCAAGGAGACCAGATCTGAGATAGGACAGGCCATTTTGGGGGAACATAGTTTGGCCCACCACTCAAAGGACACTCCGGATAGTCACAGAGTTACATGGGGGAAGGATGTGCCTTTGTGGGTGTGATTCAGGTTTTGTCTCATGATCTGAGAATAGGTAGGAAAGGTGGTTTGTTTGATTTGGAGTGGACTTCTTCTAGTAAGTAGTTTGACAAGGCGAGTGTTTCTATGTCTGTGTATCCACTGTGTCCGTGGTTGTAGATATTAGAAAAGAGAATGCAACAATTGATGTGTCCTGTATAGTAGAAAGATTCCCAGCATTCATCTTGCCCAACTTATGAATGAACTGAGGCTTGCCTTATCCATGGGCAACACCTGCTATCTTCCTAAGTTTCTGTTTCCTTCCGGAATTCTAGCCACTCTCCAGAATAGGCTCATGGTTTTGTGTCCAAGATATGTACCACCTCCAAGATCTGTGACATGGCCATGTACTGGATAGCTGAAGTGAATGGCGAGCATCTCAGAAAACTCAGATATCAGTGTGACCAAGAAAGTCTCAGTGGAGAAACCCTGCTTTGGGCCTTTTGCTTATCAATTGTTCTGTTGCCCTGAATGTCAGGAAGGTCTTTGCCTAAGGCCACCCCATTGTGAAGCCTGAAGAAAACAGTTTTCAAATGCAAATGAATGGGCATCACCTGTTGCTCTTTGCTTAATTGCTTTGGAAAGGAATGTGTCTGAATAAACCTCGTGGCCCTGTGTGAGGTTGTGGCTTAGATTCTCAGCACCTGATTTATGTAAAGAGATATGCCATGAGTGCACCCAAAACCACAATGGCCAAAAGAGCAGTTATTGTGAATGAAGTTTCTCACATTCATTTGTAAGTTTCCTGACCCCCATCAAGTGTTAATAGGGATCCTTTGGGTCAAATTATTTATTCAAAGCCCTGCAGAGGCTAGCCCATAGGTTTTTGGGTTTTCTCATGACTCCAAATCATATAAAGAATCTATACCTGACAGTCAGTAGACCTCAAATTGGAGATGCAGAGCAGTATTAACACCTGGCCTATTTGATAACTCCTGGTTCACAGGATGGGTGTCCAGGCCACCGTGAATTTAGGCAAATGAGGGGCAAGAGAGCTTATTTTTGAGACTGTCTTGGGCTGCACCCCTCATGGAAAACTCCAGCCAGAGTTTATGATTAGTGTCTATATGGAAGAAGATGATGGCCATGTGGGAGTGTTTTGGTTTTAATTGTGGTCATTTGTGTAGCGGTTGAAAGAGATGACTGGATCCACCTGGGCTTGAACTCTGGTGTGATTCCTCTTAGAGACTGAGTTCTGAAACTGACCTCAGAGAAGTATTGCCATGAAATGTGTTGGGATTTTAGGAGGCCACGCATGAGAATCGCCCTTGGAAACTGAGATCGAGGGCCAGGGTGGCTTTCCAGATTGCACTGGGAATCTCAGCCAGGATATCACATGATTTTATTCTGAAAGACTTGGCAGCCATAGTTGAGAGTCTAAACACACATGGAACTCACATTGTAGACCTCAATGATCCTGGCTTCATGTGACCTTTTGGCCACTCTTTGGGAAGGCTTGCCTGTGAGTGTTCTCCAGAGATTTCATTGAAATGAGCTTCCTTACCATATAATGGTTCCTGCATGAATTGAAACCCACAGTGCCTCCAACATCATCCTTCAAAAATGGCTAAATAAATACCAAAAAAATTCTGAAATTTCCATGACCAGGTGGCACTGGAGAACCTTTGGATGTCATGTTGCTGATCATGAGTGAAATAATTCCCCACGCAAAGACACTTCAAAGGGAGAATTCCAATTTTATTGCAAAAAAGCTGTGTGATTATATAGAACTAAGGGGGAGATGGTAGGGCTTAGATAAATGGCAGCAACCCGTTTATTGAAAGCAAGTTCTTTCAGATATCATCTCCAGAACCCAGGAATTAGTTCTCATTGGGGCTAAGGTTCTCCACCAGTGAGATTTGAAATTGGCGCTGGCGGGAGAGTTCACAAGGGCGGGAACTTTTCGCACCACTGCAGAAATGAAGAAGGTAGGAAGAAGAAGTCCTTAGGCACCATGTTGGGGTTTTTCTCTGGGGTATGGCTGCCATTTATACTTTTCCCAACATTCCTCCCTTTTTGTTTTCTTAGGAAGTGGGGCGTCGTTTTTAGATCCGGCTGCTTCCTGCTGTATGGGGGTGCTGTGAGGCCTAGAAAGGGAAGGGGAGGAATGCTCGGGGGGCAGGTCTGGGAATATCATGGCAGCAAGAAATAAAACCCAGTGGCTATAGACAGCTACTTCCGTAGGGGTGAAGTCAATGAAAGTTCCCTGAAGCCACAAGTTGTCGATGGCATGGAACCAGTCCTGGATGGAGGAGATTGTTGGTATCAGCCACTGGTCCTGTAACAGAGACTCTAGAAAATACTGGAAGCGTTGCCTGGACAAGGTGCCACAGGACCTGAAGAAGATCAGAGTGAATAAAAACAGAATGAAGATAAAAATTAAAGGAAAGGTCAATTTTTGGCAGAAGTTCCATGTTGGGGGAGTGACATAGAAGAGGCCAAGGGCCATGAGGAAGCTTAGAAGGTCATAAAGATTCAAGAATCCAGGATGGCAGATTAAGAGGTTTTCCGAGCTTGTTGTCTCCCACTGTCTGATGTCCATTACATTCCATCGTGCCTGGTAGTGAGCTTCATCACGGAGTGAACTGTTCTCTTGGAGATGTTGGGGGTTCGTCGGTCATCAGAGGCTGGTAGTGCCTAAGCAAAAGCTGGTTGAAAGTTTGATTACGAATTTTTTGCAGTTGGGTTTGAAGGAACTTCATTATGCAGGGCAAGAGAGCACAAAAAAGGAGCATCCCAATAAGGGGCCCAGAGAGAGGTACTAAGTACATGGCAAGATAGGATTGGAAGAACCTCGTTATGGGATTGGAGGAGGTAGGTTTGAGCAATTGGGTCGATAATTCCTGCAATTTAACAACATTTTTTTTTTATTAGCCCAGATTCATTAACATAATAGCAACATTCTCTCTGAGGAATAGGCATGTACCCCCTTTTACTGCAGTGAGAAGATCAATTGCCCTTCGGTTCTGTAAAGCCACTTGTGCCAATGAAGTAACCTGCCACTGCAAGGAGCCAAGAGACTCAGCAGTGGTATCGAGTGCTTCCTGCAGTTTTTGTTGCACGTCATTGGATTCCCATAGAGCATGACCTATAGCTCCACCAGAGAGACTGAGACTTGCCACTGAGGTTGTTAAAGTGAGGCCTACCAGAACCGGCAGAAAGACTGCCCTACGGGTGCGGGAAGGTAGGGCCAACTGTCGGAATTCAGTGGGAGTATACAAAGAAAGCAGAGGAACTACAGTAACCAAGATACAGGTGCCAGAGACATTGATCGTTGAGGTACTTAAAGACCAATTACACCAGATGAAATGTCCAGGTTGCATAAACGCAGGGCTCTATGGGGTGCTATAGCTCAAGGAACAAATGGGTAAAGGATTCATTATTGGCAGGTGGATACAGATGAAAGGAAATAAAGTATTGTTGGAATAACTTTCCCACAGTGGAATATGTGTCACATGTAGGGGTTGTCCTTACTTAGAGAAATTGTAGGTTTTTGCTGAAATATTTCCTGCCGCTAATGGGACCGCTGCTAGAAGTGGACGACTAAGTGAAGCACAGAGAAAGCACTGAGAAGTAGGCACCAAAAGAATGGAGGAGTTTAATAATCGAAGAGTTTGGTGTAGCAAATTGAGCCATGTGGAAGGGGGACCTTAGGGGGTTGAAGGCTCTGAATCCTCTTTGGATGAGCTATGGATAAGATCTCGAAGTTTTGATTCTGACTCCTTAATGTTTTCGACTACCTGGATGGTTGCCTTAGGTGGCGTAATCAGGGTGCGGCCAACAGTCATCCACCCTGTGGGTCTGGCTGAGGTTGTCCGAGCATAGACAGCAAACTCAACATAGCCCCAACGTTTGGCCTTGGGGTCAGGTGTATCTGAAGTATATGATCCATTGTTATCGGATGAAGAGGCTTTATGCCACTTTAGGTAACTATAAGTCCACCCTTCAGGGTAGCCAAGTGAGTGGTAAGAACAGCTACCACGTTCATCATGGAACCTGCATGACCAATAGGGACACCCATTATATATCTCAGGCCACCAATGACAATAGTCTTTGGTTTGATTAAAAAGGAAGCAAATGAAAGGCCAGTTCCAGCTACCAGGGACGAAGGTCCTTGAAGGTGACAATTTTAGGAGAATAGAGGCGCAGTTGTGGATGAAGCAAGTAGTTGCATCCACTGCGCGGACCTTCTGCATGCCATGTTCTGAGTATCGTTCCCGAAGAGTGAATAAATACATGGTAGGTTAGGAGGGTAAAGACAAGTCCCAACAGAGCACAGAAAAGAAGCAGAGCACAAAAAAACAAGCAGTTAGAGAAGACTAGGGTGTTGGGAGAGCTCATTGTGCCTTCTTTAAAAGAGGAATTGGGCTGCAGGGAACACCGTGTGAGCCGCAACTTAAATGGGTGAGATGGGTGTGGAAAGCAGGAGTAAAGGGGAGGTTCAGTAGGTGATTCTTGGAGTTCCTCTGGGGTGGTCCTGTCGTCAGCAGGTGGGGCCTCCTGGTGATATGGCTTCAACCTAGAAATGGGAATCCAGGGAGTGAGATGGTTGTCTGATAAGGAGAGTTTGGCGGCGGTGGGGTTACAGAGAATGACAGGATAAGGGCCTTCTGATTTGGGGGCAAGAGTCCCTTTCTCCTCTGGGGTATTATAATAGACTAGACTCCCAGGTGTTAAGGGAGGAGTGTTTGGAGAGGAGACTGGGTCTGGAAGAAGCCAGTTCTGATATTTCCAGTGTTCCGAGCGGAGATGAAACAAGAGAGGCAAAGACAAATCTCGGGTGAGAGGTCCTTGTGAAATGACCAACCCAGGGGGTATAAGAGGTCTTCCATACATTATCTCAAAGGGAGACAGTAAAAATGGTTTCTTAGGGAGAGCTCTGATTCGAAGCAAAGCCAAGGGAAGGATTTTGACCCAGTCTAAGTTTAATTCCATTGTCAATTTGGTAAGGACTTCCTTCAGAGTACGATTTACCCTTTCCACTTTCCCTGAAGCCTGGGGGTAATATGGACAGTGGAAATGCCACTTGAAAGAGAGGGCTTGAGAGACCTTTTTTGTGATCCTAGAAATAATCTCAGGGCCATTGTCATATTGTAGGGAAGTCGGCATACAAAACCTGGGGATGATGTCTGTCAGTTAGATTGAAGCTACAGTGGAAGCCTTTTTATTGGAAGTGGGAAATGCCTCAACCCAAACAGAGAAAGTGTCCACAAAGACAAGGAGGTATTTAGTGTGCCATACTGTGGGCATGTTGGTGAAGTCTACTTGCCAGTCAGCA
Source organism: Callospermophilus lateralis (assembly GCF_048772815.1). NCBI lineage: Eukaryota > Metazoa > Chordata > Mammalia > Rodentia > Sciuridae > Callospermophilus > Callospermophilus lateralis. Next base: position 1,030,065 of record NW_027514392.1, on the reverse strand, counting down.
GCGGGAATGTGTCTCCGGGCTTGGTGGAAAGGGAAAGGTTTGGGCCTTAAAGGAGTATGAGGGTTGGTCCGCTGACAGATCTGACAATTAGAGGCTATATTCTCTAGCATGGCGATGTCAGAAGGGTTGAGGGAGAAGAAGCTCTGTAAAAAAAGGGTCAAAGACTGAGAATTGGAATGGTGTAGAGTATGAAGGAACTTGAAAAGATTTTTGTTCTTACTGGAAGAAGTAGGGGCTTCAGATGAGCTGTCTAAAGTGGCCATAATATGTCCCCCATGGGGGCCATAATTGGAAGTGGTAGCAGCCATTCGTGCCGCCTGGTCAGCTTTGGCATTGCCCTCAGTGATAAGAGAGCCGTCCTTCTGATGTGACCTACAATGGACAACTCCCAACTGGGTGGGTAAGTGGGAGGCCTCTATCAGATTGGTTAAAAGAGCCGAATTAGTGATCGCATTACCTTTGGTGGTAAGTAGGCCTCGCTCCTTTCATATTGAAGCATGGGATAATAAGATCTGGAAGACATATTTTGAATCAGTATAGAGGGTGAGGGATTTGCCTTGTGCTAGTACGCAGGCACGAGTGGCTGCTATAAGTTCAATCTGCTGGTTGGTAGTTCCTGAAGGCATAGCTTTGGCCTCTATAATCTCAGTGGCTGAAACTACAGCGTATCCAGAGTAATGAGTGCCGTTCTGCCTAAAGGAACTGCTGTCAGTAAACCAGATAAGGTCAGGCTTGGTGAGTGGTTCCTAAGAAATGGAACAATGACAGCGGAGGAAATCATCTAAGGTTTCCAAGCAATTATGAGTTGGTGTGTTAGACGTGGGAGTCATTGGGAGCAGTGAGGCAGGGTTCAGTGCAGAGCATGGGAGGAAAGTAATATTAGGGTTTTCCTGAAATAAAGTGAGGAACGACAGAACTCTGGATGGAGGAAGGGTTTGAAGGCCCTTATAAGCTGAAAGATCTTTCAAGTGATGTGGGGAGTGGATAGTTCAAGGTACCCCAAAAGTCAGCTTAGAGGCTTCTTTGTGTAAAATTTGTCCAGCAACCAGAGCTCTTAAGCAAGGGGCCCACCCACGAATGGTAGAGTCTAGTTTCTTGGAAAATATGCCACAGGTGCAAATGTAGGCCCATAGTTTTGACCTAAGACCCTAAGTGCTTGCCCCCCTTTTTCATGGACATATAGATGAAATGGTCTTGAAAGATCAGGAAGGTGAAGGGCAGGTGCCTTTAAGAGGAGTTGCTGAAGCCTGCGGAAGTGGTAGATGGGGGAGAAGACAAGAGATTCACTAGGGGGTCTATTTGCTAGGTCATACAGGGGTTTGGATAGAAGAGAATAATTTGGGATCCAGGCCCTAAAATAACCTGCTACTTCTAGGAATGATAGTATTTTGGCTTTCATATGGGGCACTGGAAGATCAGAGAGGAGTTGCCTCCTATCCAGTGTTATTTCCTTTTTCCTGGGTGTAAGGCAAAAACCAAGAGAGGTGACAGAAGACTGGGAAACCTGTGCCTTGTGGGGAGACTCCCTATATCCCTTGTCTGCTAGGAAATTAAGAAGCTGAGCGGTGTGGGATTGAGAGTGTTCCCAGAGGGACTACATAGAAGAAGGTCATTGACATATTGAAGGAGAATAGAGTCAGGACAGGTCGGGTGAAAGGATGTGAGGTCCTGGGCAAGAACTTGGCAAAAGAGATGGGGGCTGAATCCCCGTGGGAGGACAGTCCAGGAAAGCTGATGAGAATGGTGGATGTGAGAGTCAGTCCACGTAAAAGCAAAGATATTCTGAGATTCTGAGAACAAGGGAATAGAAAAGAATGCATCTTTTAAATCTAGGACCGAGAAGTGGGTAGTAGTGGCATGGATCTGAGAGAGGAGGGTGTAAGGGTTGGGCACTAGCGGGTGGATGGGGACCACAGAGGAGTTGACAAGGAGAAGGTCTTGAACCAGCCTGTAGGACAGGTTAGGTTTCTTAAGTGCCAGAATGGGGGTGTTGAAAGGAGAGTGTGTAGGCCTAAGATACCCCTTTCGTAATAAATCCTGGATGATGGGTTCTAATTCGAGGAGGGCTGTGGTTGTGAGTGGATATTGTGGTTGACTAATATATCTTGAAGGGTCCCGTAAGACAATATGAATAGGACTGCATTTAGCCATAAAGGGTGTAGTTGTGTCCCAATCCTCAGGCTTAACTAGTTTAGAGAGTCATGGAGGAGTGCATGAAGGAGGTGTATCTGCCCCTAGGAACATCATGAGGAAATGAGAGGTAGGAGAGGTGTGGGGTGATATGTGAATGGTGACTTTTTATAGTGAGAGTATGTCCCTTCCCAGAAGGGGAATGGGGCAATGGCTCATAACGAAAAAGAAGTGAGTGAAGGACAAAAGGGATCCCTGCATATAACATGATGGGGGGGGTTTGAGGGAAAATCTGTTTAACTCCTACCCTGACAATAGGAGTTTTTGAGGGTGTGGTAGAACCCCAATACTCCCTTAAGACTGATAAAGCGGCACCAGTATCCAAGAGGAAGGTAATGAAGCATCCATCCACCAGGAAGGTAAACCTAGGCTCTTGATTCTTGATGGTAATAGTGTGGAGGGAAAGCCCAGGACTCCGTCAATCCTCCTCTGCCAAGCCCAAGAGAGGCTGTGGTTGCCGGGCGGCTGACCAATCTCCCTTTTGGGTTGTTGGGCAGTCTGCCCCCCAGTGTCCCCTTTGATGGCATTTTGGGCAGGGGTTGTACGGTGTCCTCAGTGAAGGACAATCCCTGGCCCAATGTCTCTCCTTACCACATTTGAAGCAAGCTCCCGGGGGTGTCATATTGGGATGGCGTGGTGATGGCCTTCTCTGAATGACCTGGGCCAACATTTGCAATTTGGCATTTTCAGCCCTCTGCCTACGGCATTCACTTTCATCCTCTCTATCATAAAAAACCTTGAAAATGAAGATTTTGGTTTAAGGAGTAGCAGGGCCTTGTTCAAGCTTTTTAAGCTTGGCTTTAATGTCAGGGTAGCTTTGGGCCAGAACATATGTCATTAAGACATGACGGCCATCAGGGGTTTCTGGGTTGAGGTTTGTGTACTGTTGAAGGGCCTTGGTTAGTCTATCCAGGAATTCTGAAGGTGTTTCCTCCTTCCTTTGAATGACCTCCTGCACATTTTTAAAGTTAACAGCCTTACGGATGGCCTTTTTCAGGCCCGCCAAGAGGCAGGATGTAAAAAGGTCACGAGACTGTAAGCCTTCAGGGGTGTTGTAATCCCATAGAGAATCCTGCTCTGGGACAGCATGAGGGCCTGTGGGGTGGTTAGGATTGGTCCTATGATTTTCATCAGCATGGGCTTGGGCTAGCTCCCAGACCCATTGCCTTTCCTCAGGGAGAAGTGTATTGGCCAAGAGCATGTAGATGTCATGTTGAGTGAGGCTATATGCTTGCAGGACCCATTGAAACTCGTGAATGTAAGTGGTGGGGTCAGTGGTGAATGAGCCTAACTTCCTCTCTAGCTGAGTAATGTCCGACATGGAGAAGGGCACGTGGACTCTGATGACACCCTCGGGACCAGCTACCTCACGAAGGGGTGCGATGGTCTTGGGGGTGGGAAGGAGTCCCTTAGACCTGGTAACAGGAGGACTGAAAGAGGCAGGAGGCGGACAGGAAGGAGAGGGAGGGGAAGGGAGTGTCTCTTTGGAAGAGGAGGAGGTGGAGCAGGCAGAAGAGGGCGGAGGGGAGGAGGATGAAATGGAAGGCTGAGGATCCCTGGAATCAGGCAGAGGAAGAGGAGGGTATAGCGGGAGAGAAGGGGCAGATAGGACTGGGGGATAAGGTGGGGGTTAATCTGCTGGGCTGAATGAGGAAGAATCTGTGAAGTCAGGAGTAGAAGTAGGGGAAGAGAACGGTTTGCAAACAAGGAGGACCTGAGAGGGAGGGCAGGAGGAGCAGCGACAGGGTGCTGTGTGAGAAGGCTAAAACCTTAAATGCAGGGAATCTCACTCCACTTTTTCAGATGCTGGCAGTAGTTAAAAAGATCCCAGAGAAGGTTTGGATGTAAGGAGCCTTCTGGAGGCCAATGATTTCCATTATCCAGTGGATATGTAGGCCAATCTTGGGTACAGAATTTGATTAGAAGTTTGGGCTTGATTTCTGGTGTGAGGGAGAGTGTGGCCAGATTTTTTATTAAACATTTGAGAGGTGAGGCTTCAGGTACAGATGAAGAGGTGCCCATTGTCACAGGGAGAGAAGGAAGAGAGAGAGAGAGACAGAGAGAGAGAGAGAGAGAGAGAGAGAGAGAGAGAGAGAGAGAGAGAAGAGAGAATAAGAGTAAGCGAGAGAGACAAAGAGAAAACCCGGGCTGGAACGGCTTCCAGGAAGCTCAGGGTGAACGGTGGTCAGGTGGGCGTCCCCAAAATGACCAGCCGTCATGAGGAAATACAGAGGGCACTACCTGGTCGTCACAAGTGAAGTGCGATCTGTGAGACCCAATGGGTTCGGAGCCACGGGCAACCTGACGTCAGGAAAGTTTTCGAACGCAGCAGAAAAAGTCAGTAATGAAAACAGAACTCTGGTTCCGGCAGAATGCAGTTCCAGGACGGGAGTTCAGTTTTCCCCGAGCAGAGAGGCAGCTTCAGCCAGACACAGCAGCCCTGCAGCAAACAGCAACTCTAGCCAGCAGCGGCAGCGGCAGCAGAGGAGAAAAAACAAAGAGCCTCTCATGTAAACTCAGAAGCCTCACGCCCCAAAGGAAAACGGATCACCAGAGGGTCCACTGCGACCAGTAAAGGTCTTAGTGGCAGGAATTTCCTGCCCCCTACAGGGCGTCTAGAGTGTGCCAGATGATCACGGTCACAAAACCAGCGGTAGCCTGAAGGGAGTTGGAGAGCCAGGGTCAGGGGAGGCTTACATATATCAGATCTGTTGTGAGTGCAGGAAGCCGGCATCTGAAAAGAGTGGACCAGGGCGGAGTGTCTTGGCGGGGCAGGGGACGGGGCTCTTGTTAGAAACAGCTCACCCATATTCTCACACGGGGCAACAGAATGAAAGAACTTCCCACGCAAAGGCACTTTGCTGGGAGAATTCCAATTTTATTGCAAAAAGCTGTGTGCTTATATAGAACTAAGGGGAAGATGGAAGGGCTTAGATAAATGGCAGGCAAAACGTTTATTGGTAAGTTCTTTCAGATATCAGCTCTGGAGCCCAGGAATTAGTTCTTATTGGGGCTAAGGTTTCCCACCAGCGAGATTTCAAATTGGCGCCAGCAAGAGAGTTCACACGGGTGGAAACATTTCGCACCACTGCAGAAAAAAGAAGGTAGGAAGAAGAAGTCCTTAGGCACCATGTTGGGGTTTTTTTCTGGGGTATGGCTGCCGTTTATACTTTTCCCAACAATGAGTATACCAGACAGTGCCTTGATTGACTCGTTTTCATGAAAATGGTGTTTAACAGAGATGCCAGAAAGTTGGGTCCTGCTGAGTAGTGGGCCTAGAGCAATGGTGGGCAGGTGTGTGATAAAACATCTGTGGTGGGGCCATGTAGATCTGTCATTGGATTCCAAATGGCTTGTGACTGACATGGTGAAGCCAGCAGACCCTTATATGTAAAGGCACCTTGTTACATAGAAAGGTTTCAGGACATTGTTCAGAATCAGGTTGCTATGGTCAAGGGGGCAAGCTATGTGGGATAGAAGCCTGGTTCTTGTATTCTTCTGCAGACCCTGACCCACCACACGTGACAGAAATCCCTCCCGCACTGTGTCCCCGTTGAACTCCTTGTATTTCGTGAAGCAAATACCCAACTCCCAGTACAGCAGCAAGAAACACCACGAAAATAGAGGATGACCATATGGATTCAATGTCCACACAGGGAGACATTTAGCCCCCAGGGGCCACAGTTTACCTACAATGGAAAATTCAGCACTGCTGTCTCATGTTCATTGGAAAATAAGAAACCATGTCCTCCAGGTCACATTGATGCAGACCCAGCTTTTATGGTCTCACTATAAAGGAAGCTAAATCTCCTGACAACAACATATATTTCAAGTGCCCAACCTCACAGGCAGTTTCTCAAGAAGTCTCTAGGCCAGCAGACCTTCATGTTTGTGGAGGGTTTACCCTGTCCCTTACTTTTGGAAACTCCTCTACCACTTCCAAGGTTGTGAACTCCTGATCATATTCCATTCTATATATGTATTCACGGATTTTCTAACTCTTCTCCTCTGATTGTGTCATACTTGGGCCGTAGGTGTTGTCAAGGCATTGTTCTGAATGAGAGTGGGAAGATTTTTGTGTAGCACATATTTACATACACATTGGATTCATTTTTCAATTTTCCATTCAAAATACTGAATCCCTGACACTAACACATACCCTACTAGACTCTGACTACTAATCCTAATATGATGGAGAAATATAACCCAAACAGAATAGAAATACAAGCAGTTGAGAGGAGGCATGGCGTATAGTTGGTCTTGCCTTTTGCATGATATAGGGTAGGAGTTATAAATCTTGTTAATTTTTTGTTGAAATAGTCCTCCATGTGTTTTTAAAGTTAACACATATGTGAATTTCTGTCTCCCTTTTTCTGTAGCCAATTTAGCACATGTATTTTTATATGCACATATAAAATCCTACCTGGTATCACATGTACATTTTTGTGAGGTGGCTAACTTGGGAGATACAAAGTATGAGAAGAGATCACTCCTCCTAAATATTTTTGGAACTGAAAATTCAAACTATGAGTGAGCTTCTTAGTTGAAAAACATTATACATAAATCCATGTTTAGTAAAATTAATATTTTTGGATCTGTGAATGATATATATTTCATGATGAATTTTGATTGGCATATATATTGCTAATTTCTAATGTATCTGTGATATATATATATATATATATATATATATATATATATATATATATATATATAATTTTCAAAATATGAAATATATGTGTCTTATTATACACTCCCTAAATAATTCACTCATGTTCATGTATGTGGTTTTATAATCAACTTTTCATAAGATTGTTTTTAGAAATATTCATCCACCTGAAATACATATTTGTTTCCTAGAACTGAAAACTCACTTCAGTGAATGGTGCAAACAAAGCCTTATATTTCTACAGTAACTGACCCAATTTAACATCAATGAAAGTAGATTTCTATGGGACATGATGTGTATTTTGATGTTCATTTTAATTCAACACTGGTACATTACTATTTCTTCAGTTTTTATACATCGTAGAATATACATTTCATCCACAAGTTCACAAATTTAAAGACATTTGTAACACATTCAATCACTTCCTGCTTCAGAACACATGTATTCCTCCTTGTTTTTGACTGGTTATTTCATGAGACTTCTTTCCAAACACATTATTTTCGATTTCCATAATCAATTTGGAAGCAAAACTCACACACATTTTATGATAAACTACAACCCTAATATTACCATTAGATGTATAACTGGTTGGAATGAATGTATGTATATCAATGTAAGATTTCCTGTGTATTTTGGGATATCAATTTATTCCAATTTCTAAATTTGGAAACAATTATATTATTTATTCACAGTATGGTCTATTCATGCATTCTCTCTATATTCATACACACATGGTACACCTATTTGTGCCCCCAATACTAATTTATATCTCTTCAAAATATTGCTCTCAGAAATGGTGCAACAAATACTCATGTCACCTGATCTACATATACATTTTATCACAGTAATATTCTGGCCACAAAATGCAAAGTCACACTTACGACTGTACCAAAGCCTAAATGGAATGTGAGTATTGATTATGAACATCACCCATGTCCAGGTTGCCTAATGCTCTCAAATGTCAATCCTATTGGTGACTACATATTTGTTTCTTCCTAATATTATTTATTCAAACTCAAGCCTGTTGAAAATGTCTAATCCTATCGATCACTTTATCATTTGCCTGATTTTCTAATGTCTCTATTGATATCTGCTTTCATACATATTTTCCCCAGTTCATCATTGTGACTGAGTCTTCACATCTGCTGACATTTACATTTTCTCTCTACCCGAAACCCTATTGCTAAAGAACTTTTTGTCCAAATCCTATACTCACTCTTTTTCCTAATCCTACCAACTATCTTCCTAATCCTACCAACTATCCTTTTTTGACTGGATGTTTTCTTTGACATTCAATCATCCAAGGTACAAGGTCCTATGCCATTGTGTATAGATTTATCTGAGACACATGTGCAGAACATAATTCAAACCTAAGTATCCCAATCAAGGATCCAATTCCCTTCTGGGCTTCAAATCTTACCTAGATTTCTGTTTTCATACATATATTTCCCCTCTATATATTCTTATAAATATCGCAGGTTCCCAATAACATTATTCATCCAGCAGAATGATTCCTAAGCCAAATCAAACATGTTATTAACCCTAACCATACTCTGTTCCCTCAATCTAACTTTACAGAAAAGCAGGGACAGAGTTGGTCTTACAATACAGGAATGTAAGAAATCTTCCACCTGCTGAGAAACAAAAAGGTCCATGCAGAAATGAACCCTGGGGAAGATATAGGAAGCTATGATGGACCTGAGAGAGCAAAAGTCATCTTCCACGACAAACAACCTGGTCAGGATGAAGGGGTGTGTCTGAAGCAGTCTCTCTTTTCTTAATGTAGAGAAGATGGACAATACCAGACCTGTGTGGAGAGCTGTTCCCGGGTGCCTATGTTTGATATACCATTCAAACTTGTGAAAGTGTCACAGGAAGTAGGGGCAGACTCCATCAATTGGGACACTTGGAAGCAACTGTTAGGACAAAGTGGTTGCCAAGGCAGTGACCTCATTCAGTTCCTGAAGGAAGTGACCTACATCACTTTCTTGGTGATGGAACTCTCTGAACTAGGGATCCAGGAAGCCAGGCACCCAGAGGCAGTCCCAGTCCCAGTCCCAGTGGCCTCACATATTTGGATTTACCAAGGACAGCATCAGTCTTTCTTGGTAACTACTGATGTGAGGATGGCCAAATGCCAGGAAGGTCTGAAGAAGGGCCTTTCCTGAGTAAGCAGGTAGTGTCTCACCACTGGCACCTGACAACATCACAGTGTTGGCCAAGGAGTCCAGATCTGACATAGGACAGTCCATTTTGGAGTAACATACTATGGCCCATCAGTTAGAGGACACTCCGGATAGTCATAGACCTACTTGGGGGAAGGAGGTGACTTTGTGGGTGTGTGTGTGAGTTTGTGGTTTTGTCTAATGATCTGAGAATAGGTAGGAAAGTCGGTTTGTTAGGATTGGAGTGGACTGTTTCTAGTAAGTCTTTTGACAATGTGAGTGTTTCTATGTCTGTTTATCCCACTGTGTCCGTGGTTGTAGACATTAGAAAAGAGAATGCATCAATGGATGTGTCCTGAATAGTAGAAAGCTTCACAACATTCATCCTGCCCAATTTATGAATGGATTTTGGCTTGCCTAATGGATGGGCAAAAACCACTGTCTTCCTAAATTCCTGTTTTCTTCTTGAATTCTGGCCACTCGCCAGAATAGGCTCATGGTTTTGTTTCCAAGACATGTACCACCTCCATGCTCTGTGACATGGCTATGTACTGGATAGCTGAAGGGAATGGGATCATCTCAGAAAACTCAGATATCATTCCAGAAACCCTGCCTTGGGCCATTTGCTTACCTATTGTTCTGTTGCCCTGAATGTCAGAAAGGTCTTTGCCTCAGGCCACCCCTTTGTGAAGCCTGAAGAAAACGGTTTTCAATGGAAATTAATGGGCATCAGCTGTAGATCTTTGCTTAATTGCTTTGGAAAGGGATGTGTCTGCATCAGACTCTTGGCCATGTGTGAGGTTGTTGAATAGATTCTCAGCACCTGATGGATCTAACGAACAATTACATGTGTGCTTCCAAAACCAAAATGGCCAAAAAAGCAGTCATTGTGGACGAAGTCTCTCGCTTTCCTCTGTAAGATTCCTGATCTCCATCAAGTGAAAATAGGGATCCTTTTTGTCAAATGAGTTCTTCAATCCCTGCAGAGGATAGCCCATAGGTGCTTGGGTTTTCTCATGATTCCAATTCACATAAAGAATCTATACCCGAGAGTCAGGAGGCCTCAAATTGGAGAATCAGAGCAGTATTTACGGCAGGCTTATTTGATCACTCCTGGTTCTCAGGAAGGGTGTCCAGGCAACCCTGACTTTAGGCAAATGACGGGCAAGGGAGGTTATTTTGTACACTGTCTTGGGCTGAGTCCCTCATGGAAACCTCCAGCCACAGGTTATGATGAGTGTCTCTATGGAAGAAGATGAGGGCCTTGTGGGTGTGTTTTGGTTTTAATTGTGGTCATTTGTTTGGCGGTTGGAAGTGATGACTGGGTCTATCTGGGCTTGAACTCTGGTGTGATTCCCCTTAGAGTCTGAGTTCTGGAACTGATCTCAGAGAAATATTGCCATAAACTGCATTCAGATTTTAGGAGGCCACGCATGGGATTCGCCCTTGGAAACTGAGATCAAATACCAGGGTGGCTTTCCACAGAGCCTTGGAATATCAGCTAGGATATCACATGATTTTATTCTGAAAGATTTGGCAGCCATAGTTGACAGTCAGAACACCCATGGACGTCACATTAAATACCTCAATGGGCCTGGCTTCATGTGACCTTTTGACCACTCTATGGGAAGACTTGCCTGTGAGATTTCTCCAGAGAATTTAATGAAAATAGCTTCCTCACATTTAATAGTTCCTGAATAAACTGAAACTCACAGTGCCTCCAACTTCATCCAAGAAAAATGGCTAGATAAATACAATGAAATCTTTGAAATTCCCTTAACCAGGTGGCACTGGAGAACCTTTAGATGTCTTGTTGCTGATCATGAGTGTACCAGAGAATGCCATGATTGACCGGGTTTCATGAAAATGGTGTAGAACAAAGATGCCACTAAGTTGGAGCCTGCTGAGTAGTGGGCCTATTGCAGTGGTGGGTAGGTGTGTGATAATACATATGTGGTGTGGCCATGAGGATTTGCCATTGCTTTCCAAATGGTTTGTGACTGACATGGTGCAGCCAGCAGACCCTTCTATGTAAAGGCATCATGTTATATGGAGAGGTTTCTGGGCTAAGTTCAGAGTCAGATTTCTAAAGACAAGGGGGCAAGCTCTGTGAGATAAAAGCCTGGTTGGTGCATTCTCCTTCAGACCCTGACCCACCACAAGTGACAGAACTCCCTCCAACACTGGGTTCCAGTTGAACTCGTTGTATTTCATAAAGCATATACCAAACTCCCAGTACAGCAGCAAGAAACACCACAAAAAGTGGAGGATGACCAAATGGCTTCACAGTCCACACGGGGAGACACTTAGCATCCAGTGGCCACAGTTTACCTACAAACATAAAATTCAGCACTGCTGCCTCATGTTCATTAGAATACAAGAAACCATGTCCTCCAGGTCACATAGATGCAGACTCAGCTTTGATGGTATCACTAGAAAGGAAGCTAAAGCTCCTTACAACAACATATATTTCAAGTGCCCAAACTCAGAGGAAGTTTCTCAAGAAGTGTTTAGGCCAGCAGAGCTCCATGTTTTTGGAGTGATTACCTGTTAGACCAGGACACAAGAAAAGACCACTGACTCTAATTAAAATCAAATTAAATTAAGCTTATTATTTCCACCGGCTGTGCTGCCTCTCCCTCACAAAATGGCGGAAATAAGACAGCAACCCCAGCTTTCCTACAGGCAGCTTAATAGCCCAGAAAATTACACAAAAGGGGGTTTACAGATAACAGAACTCTGACAAACATCACACTAATGGCAGTCTACATTTTTTTTGCTGTCCCTACATCAGAGTTCATGAAGACCATTAGAGCCTCAGAGAGGGTTGTTGTCTCGCCAGAGAAGGCAAATATTTATGATGTGTCACTAAAGTTTCAGAGAGGGCTGCTATCTGGTCAGAGAGCCGGGCATGGGTGAGTTCCAGGCGTGGGCAGGCATTCCAAGCAGGTTTAGAATTTGAAGTGATTTATGCTAAAGCCAAAATTATCTTTTCATGGCTTTTTGGCAAGATGGCTCCCAATTTTAATTAAAGATCAGGTTGGGTCTATCATTCCCCCCTTTTCTTTGTGTCCCTTTCAAATCTTTGATAGATTACGGGAAGACCACTGAGGAAATTTTAATCCCTCAGGTAAGAGTCTCCAAATTTTTAGAACTCACCCAAAACCGATCTCCCTGATTTTACCTGACTTAATTAATTACTTATATTGATAGTCTATTTATCTTTCTCTCCATTGTTTTAAGAAGAGTGGTGTCACTCATTTTTTCTTCTTCTGACCTGAGACAGGGTGACATGAGTGGGCATGGCATGAGGGACATGAGTTGCCTTTTAGAAGTCAGTTGAGGGACATGAGTTGCCTTTTAGAAGTCAGTTCGGTTTGAAGTCTGATTAGGGAAGAACAGGTTGTAAAGTCATCTGGGGATGGGTTCTTCTATGAGAGAAACAAAAACCATGAGTACTGAAAAAATGTTGCAGCAGCTGGAACATGTCACTGTATAGAAGTTCCATCACCAGTCTTTAATATCCCCAGTTATCCGGACTGTCAACTTAACTTGTACTGTTACACTTGTCCCTCCCCATAAGATACAGTTTAATAATTTAATGTCATGTGATCTTGTAAAATCTTTTTACTAGTATGACCTCTGTGTCTCTCAGAGAAACCTTTAATTCTGTTACTCAGGGATGGATAATTGTACTAGCAAACACCAAGCCTACCTGTGTAGGTTAGGAATATCTGTAGGCCTTAAACTGAAAACTTATCCCTGTGGCAGGTCTTCTTGATAGTCTCTTTTTATAAGTATCAGGCATTCCTTTCTGAGAATTCTTCTTTGTAGCCACCAGTCTTACTTATTTTGGGAGGCAAACATAAAGTGCATACCTTAAAATTATATTATTATTATTATAATTTAAAATGCCCAGGAATGGATGTATTTTGTTCTTAACTGTCTTTGCTAAGTGTTTAAGATGAAGCAGTCAAACTGACTTTTGTTTCCATCTATGGTTAACAGTCAGCTGAGCTTTTATGGGAGTCAATTCTGGGGAAACTTGAGAGCAGATTCTCAGTTCTGCTAGTGCCATTTGCGCTAGGTGGGTCCAGATCTTGCTTGACCATTTGGCTTCCCTCGGAAGCATCAGGGATGTCTCCTTTCTTTGATGACTCTCCTCTTCGTAACAAATACCCTGATTGGCTTTCTGTTCTCCAGTGGTCTCATTAATCTCCCTGATCAGGAGGAGGTTATGTGGCTCAGAGTTTCAAAGCTCTTTAGAGAAGTTCCCTGCTCCCTGGATTCAGACTGACTCAGAGGGCAAAAGCCAAATATTGGTTTTCTTGGCGCTTTTCATTTAACTTTAATTTTAAATCCTAATCTTAAACATCCAGCAAATAAATTTTAACAGCCTTATATTAAGAGTACTGGGCTTTAATGTCTATAACTATATCATTATCTTTTTATTAATTGGGATCTGTATTTTTCTGTCTGTATTGTAAGTAATGACTTATTATCTTGAATAAACCCATGTTGTGTTCTTAAAGCAACACGTTTGTAAAACAGTAACAGAGAATCTTTAGATCACTTATAAAATAATTTCAAAATAAAATTAACAAAAGTAAAAATACTTAGCTTGTGTAATAGCTACCCTGAATTTTTTGGCTGAGTTATACATTATATCCCCTGTTTGAGATGCTAGGAATATTGACCTTAAAAAACCAACTTTTTAACATAACTTTAAAGAAATATTATCTGACCTACTGGTTTTGTAGTCATTCTCACATGTAGTAAGATTGGACACAGAGCCTTATCTCAGGTAAGGCAGGGCTCTTTATAAATCTTAAGTATTTTAGTTCTAAAGATAATCTTTATTTATAAATATCATTTGACAAAGTTTACATAAATTGTTTGAGGTCACATGAACATTAGCTAACACCATATGATATCACATTTAAAACATGAATTAAAGAAAGGCTGAAAGTTTTTAACCTTTACAACGATTAGGCTCTCATTAACTAAAAAATACATTTAAATTTTTCCCCAATGTAAAAAGTAACATAAAAGTTTACATATCTTATTGATAACAGGTAAATAAATCCCCAATATATTTTTTTACTATAAAACTTCAGAGCACCAGCTTGATATAATGCTCTTTTAAAGTTTCTACCTTACAGACTTGAATACATATAAGATATGAAAAGATTGATAGCATCACAATTACATTGATGTTTCTACATTAACCAAGTTTAGCTTTTAAAGCAATGGCAGTACAGTGCTCTAAAATAACAGTTCTTATTTAATCAGTTGTTTAATTTTTATGGTTGCTTGCTCTAGAGAAAATAAAACTTAATAAACACAACGTTATGGGTAAACTTATGTTTTAAGAAATTTCTGTCTCATTAACACATGACTGATTTTTATATTCTTATACAGACTTTAATAAAAACTTATTCAGACCTTAGTAAATCAATCAGATATCTAACAAAAGTACTCATGAATGAGTAATCCCAATCAAATTTACTTTATTTATTTATCAAAATATTAGAGAAATGTATTGACAGTGTAAACCATTTTTATGTTGAAGGAAAGGTCCTAGTACCAAGGCATATTAGACATTTTGTAGATATTAATATTTTATTAGATTTTTGAACACCTAGAAAAATTTGTAAGCTTAAATTTAAAGACATTGATTTTTATCTGTTTATCCAATTTAAATTGAAACATTTAAATCACGTGAATTAAAGATCTTTGGATCTCCTATTTAAATTTGTTTTAATGAGAGCTTTTTTATGAGCGCTCCTTGTATATGTTAGTTTGTGTATCATATATATGATATACGGACATATGTATATATAGACATACAACACATAACAAAAGTGTGCACACATAATAATAGTAAAGGCCTTGTAGCTTTTCTCAGGTGAAATCTCCATTGCAATGTTTCAAAATGTCTACAGTTGGTCAAAGATAGAACTGATCTGAAAAACATTAACCTAGGTCTGTATGCTCAAAATCATGAGCTCAAAAAAAAAAAGTATCTAAGGAAAAAAAAAGAGTCCTAGAAAAAGTGACTGGCTAGTAATTAGTAAATACCATACAATTTACCTTTTTTTTCCCCCTTAGGCCTCAAATCAGTCTCCTACTAAGATTGCAGGCTTCTTTCATTTACATTTCAACATAAGTCATGGCTGAGGTCTGGAAGGAGCAGGAAAAACTGCTATTCTGAGCAGACACCTCAGGCCTAAGGCATTTTAACCATAATTTTGAGGTTCGGATGTTGAAAATTATGATATAAATTTAAGATACAATTCACAAAATTTTATATCTTTACATCTTGTTTTGTCAACAGATACCATTCTATGATTTACTATCCTTGTCCAAATTAATGCACTGGTACACACAGTGATATTTTCCCAGGCTATCCAATTCAAAATTGGTGAAAAAAAGACTGTATGATTGGGAAGTTACTTGCCAACTTGGAAGTAGAGTTCTTCAGTTTTCCATCCTAAGTATTTAAGTTCTCTGGCATGAATTATCTGAAATCATAAACTAAACAATTACCTAAACCCGACTTTTAACTGCAAGATTGTGCAATGCTTCAAAAACCCATTCAGACACCAGATTGTTAAAATAAAACATCATCATTTAGACACACATTCAGCTAAGATCATTCCCAAGAAACAATTTATAATAGCAACACATTATTGCACATGCCTTAAAGGGCCAGATAAAAAGACACAAAACAGACAGAAAGGAGGTCCAGACTATGGCTGTCAGAGAGAACCCATTAAACCAGAGCAGATAAGAGAAAAATCTCCTACACCAGTGTGCACCATAGATATCCACAGGGGGGGGGGACCACATGTTTTAACAGAGGGGCAACCTGAAATGTAAAATAAAGTGTCTCCATGGTGACTTCACTGCATTTAGTGTCCCCTTTTTCTTTTTCTCTTTTTTAACAAGACAGAGGTGGCATAATTCTTACAGTGCGGAAAGGAAGGAGGTAATTCCCTGAATCAACAGGGCTTTGGCAGCTGCTGGGAGTCCCTCAGTCCTTCCTTTTACTCACAGGATTAGCTCCTCTTGTTCAGTTCCACAACAAGCATGCTTCATCTCCTAATATTCCAGTAGACAGCTCTCACAAAGTTCCGGGG
The DNA here is from genome assembly GCF_048772815.1 of Callospermophilus lateralis. Lineage (NCBI taxonomy): Eukaryota > Metazoa > Chordata > Mammalia > Rodentia > Sciuridae > Callospermophilus > Callospermophilus lateralis. The sequence goes on along the minus strand of NW_027514392.1, from coordinate 1,013,899 downwards.
AGGAGGGGGGGTACCAAATTTGTAAATTAAAGTTCGATTCCTGAACTTGAAGCCAATTAATACCAATTTAATAATGAGGACTGAGTTTTGAGAAAAAGAAAAAGGGAGGTTTATTGCTTTGCGAACAAAGGAGAAACACAGGGGACTCTGCCAAATGTTGCGACTCTCTTGATCTGGAGCGACAAGGGGTTTTAAAGGAGTTTCACTTGTTAACCTGGGAGATGCTCAGTTCTTAGGTCCCCAGCAAGCATTGCCCTCTGCAATGCGTGTGCTCCAGGCAGCCAGCTAGGAGCTTCTGTCATCCTGCTTAACAAAGGGGGGTAAAGTTCATCGCAGTTCCCTAAAACACAGTCCAAAGGGGTGTCAGGCTTACTCTCTTTATTACCCATTTTTACGTCCAAAATACTTAAGTTTTTACCACTGAAATCACACAACAAAACAAACAAAAACAAACAAACAATCAAAAAAATAGAAGACAAAACAAAACACAAAAAACAGAAAACCAGCGCCTAAACAGAAAAACAGTGGAACAGTGCAACATCTTGCTATAGCTCCAGGGTAGGAGCGCGTGCGTGCCTGTCGGCCCCTCTCTACAGTTCCAGAGGAATTCCCTACAGAACAGAACAGAGGACAGAAAGATTCTCGTTACTCTCCTGGAAAGGAGTATATGTGAGCCTCCCCAGGCCACATCTCTGTCATCAGAAAAGATCTCCCTTAACCAGATATCAGATGTTATAAAGGCGCCACTTACCTATGGAGGACTCCTCCACCAGGTGCTTGCTAATAGTTTTAGTGCAGAGGTTCACTGCAGTGCTCCCCGGACTAAAGGCTCTCTTCCTAATATAGAGAAGATGGACCAAATCAGGCCTGTGTGGAGAGCTGTTTCTTGGTGCCTATGGTTGATATACCATTCTAATTTGTGAAAGTGCCACAGAAAGTAGGGTAAGCCTCCTTCTCATGGTACGCTTGAAAGCAACTGTTTGGACAAAGTGGTTGCCAAGGCAGTGACCTCATTCAGTTCCTGAAGGATGCAACCTCACCTCACTTCCTTGGTAATGGAACTCTCTGAACTTGGGATGCAGGAAGCCAGGCACACAGAGTCAGTCCCAGTCCCAGTCCTAGTGGTCTCACTTGATTCAATTTAGCAAGGACAGAGTCAGTCTTTCTTGGTACCTACTGATGTGAGGATGGCCAAATGCCAGGAGTACTCTGAAGAGGGGCCTTTCCTAAAAAAGCAGGTACTGGCTCACAGCTGGCTCCTGACCACTTCACAGAGTTGGACATGGAGTCCAGATCTGAGACAGGATAGGCCATATCGGGGGAACATAGTATGGCCCAGCAGTCAGAGGACACTCCGGATAGTGAGAGACCTATTTGGGGGAAGGTGGTGCCTTTGTGGGTGTGGATGTGTGTTTGTGGTTTTGTCCCATGTTCTGAGAATAGGTAGGAAAGTCGGTTTGTTTGGTTTGGAGTGAACTGTTTCTAGTAAGTTGTTTAACAAGGCGAGTGTTTCTATGTCTGTGTATCTCACTGTTTCCATGGTTGTAGACATTAGAAAAAGAGAATGCATCAATGGATGTTTCCTGTCTAGTAGAAAGTTTCCCAGCATTCATCCTGCCCAATTTATGAATGCACTAGGGCTTGCCATATCGATGGGCAACACCTGCTATCTTCCTAAGTTCCTGTTTTCTTCCTGAAATCTAGCCACTCTCCAAAATAGGCTCATGCTTTTGAGTCCACGATATGTACCACCTCCAAGCACTGTGACATGGACATGTACTGGATAGCTGAAGGGAATGACAAGCATCTCAGAAAACTCAGATATCAATGTGACCAGGAAAGTCTCAGTGGAGAACCCCTGCAATGGGCCTTTTGATTGCCTATTTTTCTGTTGCCCTGAATGTCAGTAAGTTCTTTGCCTGAGGCCACGCCTTTGTGAATCCTGAAGAAAACAGTTTTCAAACGGAAATGAATGGGCATCACCTGTGGCTCTTTGCTTAATTGCTTTGTAAAGGGATGTGTCTGAATCAGCCTCTTGGTCCTGTGTGAGCCTGTGGCTTAGATTCTCAGCACCTGATGGATCTAAAGAACGATCCCATGTGTGGATCCAAAATCAAAATGGCCAAAAATCAGTCACTGTGGATGAAGTCCCTCACATTCCTCTGTAAGGTTCCTTACCTACATCAAGTGAGAATAGGGATCCTTTGGGTCAAATGAGTTCTTCAAAGCCCTGCTGATGCTAGCCCATAGGTTCTTGGGTTTTCTTATGAATCCAATTCAAATAAAGAATCTAAACCCCACAGTCAGTAGGCCTCAAAATGGAGAACAGAGCTGTATTAATGGCAGACCTGTTTGATAACTCCTGGTTCACAGGGAGGGTGTCCAGGCCACCCTGACTATTGGCAAATGAGGGGAAAGGGAGCTTATTTGGAACACTGTCTTGTGCTGCGCCTCTCATGGAATCCTCTTGCCAGAAGTTATGGTGAGTGTCTATATGGAAGAAGATGAGTGGCATGTGGGAGTGTCTTGGTTTTAATTGTGGTCATTTGTGTGGCGGTTGGAAGAGATAATTGGGTCCACCTTGGCTTGAACTTTGGTGTGATTCCCCTTAGAGTCTGTGTTTTGGAATTGACCTCCAAGAATGTATAAGGTCCTATGCCATTGTATATCCATATTTCTGGGACATCACTACAGAATGTAATTCAACGCTAAGTATACCAATCAAGAGCCCAATGAACTTCTGGGCTTCAAATCTTACCTATATTTCTGTTTTCATACTTATATTGAAAGATTAATAAAATAGGTACTTGTCACTTCTTGATTTTCTGTATACTTAACAAAACACTGTTGAAATCTTGAGAACTGTTTGCTATTCTTTTTCCCAGAATGTGCTGTCCCCAACTGCCAAACTGCAGAATGTACTCGGTCAACCAGTTGCACGCAAACCGCCCACTCGCCCTTACCCATCAATAAACTTCCCTCCCTGCCCTCTCCAAGGAAAATATATAAGCACTTCTTAAGCTGTTCTCAGGGCTCTCTGCTCTATTCAAGAGAGCTCTGAGCCCTTGCATGCCGGACTCCCAATAAAGCCTTTGCTGTTGCATGAGACAGTCTCTTGGTGGTCTCTTCAACCGACCCTCGCCCGATCTTTACATCTCGTGGCCCCAGTGAGATCCGGCAGCCGCAGATGAAAGACCCCCAACGGGCTCCTCTGGGGGTAAATAAGGCCCCGCTTTCTGGTTTCAGGATTCAGGTTAGGGTTTCACAAAATGGCTATTGGTAAAGAGCGTGAGCTCTCTCCCACGGTGACTGACACACATGTCACAGAGCCACAGGCCATGTCCCTGGGGGATGAACTCATGAAATCGAGGAACAATAGTCTCCTTGATTCAGTGATATTTTGTTTCGGATTCGGTATTGCCAGCCCATCATGTTTTGCCGGCTACTCAGTCCTGGTCTCAGTATTGGACGTCCATTGCCTGTCTTTATTGTTTGTCTTGTCTGTGTCATGTGTCATTGCTTTTATTGTCTGTGTATATTTCATTATGGGACAGAGCACTTCAATACCTCTGTTCCTGACCCTTGATCACTAGACCAAAGTCTGCTTAAGGGCTCAGAATCTTTCTTTTTCAGTAAAATGCCAGATCTGGCAGATTCTGTGTCTCAGAATGACCCACCTTTGTAGTCGGATGGCCCCTAGAAGGATCTTTCTACTTCGCACTAATTTGAAAAGTTCGAGATATTGTCTTTTAGCAGGGACCACGTAGACATCCAGATCAACAGCCATATATCTTAACTTGTCAGGACCTCTACAAATCTCCTCCTCCAAGGATGAAGCCTTTCCTTGTCCCTGCACGCGCTCCTACTCCTTCCCCCACGATTCTATCTCTTTAACTCTCTGCTCCTCCTCTTGCACCCTCTGTTCTCCATGAGTCTCAAGACTCTACTGGACTCTCCTCCCCCTCCTTATCCTCTGCCTTCACCCCCCAACTCCCAACACCCTCTAAGTGATTCCCCTGCTGCTGACTCAGCCTCTCCACCATTCAAAGAAGCTAGGATGGCCCAGCACCATCCAGATGACTGTCCCGTGGCACACAGAGCCCCTCCTTCCCTGGAGGAAGCTGGCCCGGCTAAAAGAACTCAGAGAACTCGCCAACGTTTTTACACCTGCCTACTTGGGATAACTGCCAACAACTCCTAGGGACTTTCTTTATGACAGAGGAATAAGAGAAAAACCTCCAAGAAACTAAAAATAAAATCCTCGGACCTGATTGGTGACCAACACAACTTCCCAACATAATCAAAGCCAGCTTACCCTTAAACCAAACCAACTGGAACCCCAACACCTTTGAAGATAAAGAGCATCTGTCCAATTATTGCCTGGCTCTAATAGCGGGTCTCCAAGGGGCTACTAGGTGACCAACTAATTTGGCCATGGTAAGAGAAATTATTCAAAGGCCTGATGAATCTCCCTCTTTGTTTCTAGAAAGAATTATGGAGGCATATAAGAGATATACTCCTTTCGATCCTCAGGCAGCGGATCAAAATTCATCTGTAACGATGGCCTTAATTCGGCAAGCTGCCATGGATATTAAAAAAATTTAAAAGAGAGATTTAGTCAGAGAAGCCGAGAAAATATACTATAAGAGAGAAACAGGGAGAAAGAAAGGGAGCAAAGGAAGGATGAGAGAAGCAAAAGACAGACTAAGGGATTGACCAAGATCCTGGTCACAACAAGAAAGAGGCCAGAAATTAAGACGTAAGGTGACAGGAAGGGATACCTGGGGCCATGCCAGAGGCCACCCCTGGGCTCAGATCAATGTGCCTACTGTAAAAAAAAGGATACTGGGCCAAAGAGTGCCCTATAAAGAGACAGCCACGCCAGCCAGCCATTCTGACTCTGGAGCATGACTAAAAAGTTGGGGCTCAGATCACTTCCCCTAGCTCAGGGTAACTTTTGAAGTGTAGCGGACCCCAGTAAACTTTGAAATGAAAACAGGAGCAGTATACTCAGCCCTTAAGGCCCCATTGGGCCCTCTATCAAATAAAAGGTCTGTAGTTCAAAGAACTAATGGCAGTAAATATCGGGCTTAGACTACTAAGAGGACCATGGACCTTGGGAAAGGAAAAATCTATCACTCCTTCCTAGTAATCCAGGAATGCCTGGACCCATTGATGGGCAGAGATCTGCTCACCAAGCTCTTGGCCTAAATAACTTTTAACCCTGAAGGCCCCCAAATGAAATTTCTAAATTCTTCAGTAAAAACTCCTATAGTCACGGCTTTAACTATATTAGTAGAAGATGAACATCCACTCTTCACACCCCCCAAGACTGATCAAACAGGCAAGCTACACCAGAAATGGATAACAGATTACGCAGATGCCTGGGCAAAAACTGCTGGGTTAGGCCTGGCCGTGAAACAACCTCCAATAACAGTGGAGTTAAAAACCTCACCCTCCCCAATCAATGTCAAATAATATCCTCTAAGCAAAAAAAGCTAAAGATGAGATAAGGCCCCATATTCAGAAATATCTGGACTTAGGGCTCCTGAGGCCCTGTCAATTGGCCTGGAACACTCCCCTGCTACTAGAAAAAATAAGCCAGGAACCGGGGACTATTGTCCTGTTAAAGACCTAAGAGAGATCAACAAAAGAGTGCAGGAAATTCACCACACGGTACCTAATCCGTACAATCTGCTTAGCACTCTGAACCCTGAGCGGAAATGGTATACTGTTCTGGACTTAAAAGATGCTTTCTTTTGCTTGCCTCTGCATAAAGATAGTCAGTTGCTGTTTGCTTTTGGGTGGGTAGACCCAGAAACCTGAACGTCTGGTCAACTAACTTTGACTAGACTCCCACTGGGGTTCAAAAACTCCCCCACTCTCTTTGATGAAGCCCTCCACAGAGATCTCAGCAATTTCAGAACTATGCACCCCAAATCACCCAGCTTCAATACGTGAATGACCTGCTACTGGCAGCCAACACCAAGGAAAACTGTGAGTCTGGGACCCAATTACTATTATATGAGCTTGCTCAACTTGGGTATAGAGTTTCGGCCAAAAAAGCCCAAATTTGCTAGCATGAAGTAATCTTCCTGGGCTGTTACCTTAGGGGCAGTAAACGATGGCTCACTGAGCCCAGAAAACAAACCATTGTGTAGATACCACCCCCATCTAACAGGAGACAACTCAGAGAGTTTCTTGGGACTGCTGGCTTTTGCAGGTTATGGATATCTGGGTTTGCGTCTTTAGCTGCTCCTTTATACCCGGTGTTAATGGGAGATGCCCAATTCCAATGGACCCCTGATCACCAGGAAGTTTTTGATAACATCTATGGACACTGACACTGAACGCCTCAACTTCACTGAGCTCAGGCTGCAATTACAGAAAGCCCTACACTACGTTAAAAATGTACACCAACTCACTCACCTTGGTTCAATGAAACTGCAGGCATTCCTGTAGGATTAAGAACAGAGTTTTCCACTAACCGACTCACAGCGAAAGGAAATAACTGAACGGGTAACAAAAGCCTGTCGAGTCCGTCAATTGGTTAATGCTTATCCTTCCAGTTTCCTAGAGGAAAACACCTACGAGGAACCAGAAAATGACAATTTTGGGAAGTGGACAATAGTGAAATTAAGCCAGCAACGTATGGACTTAAATATCTCCTAGTCTTTGTAGATACATTTTCAGGATGGACTGAAGCCTTACACACAAACACACACACACACACACAAAAACAACCAAACTGCACAAATGGTTTTCAAGAAGATCCTGAAAGATATTTCTCCAAGATACGGTCTGCCTAAGGCAATAGGGTCTGATAATGGACTGGTGTTCATGGCTCAGGTAAGTCAGGTGTTCACTGGGACCCTGTGGATTAATTTGAAGTTACATTATGCTTATATACCACAGAGCTCAGGACAGGTAGAAAAAATAAATAGAACCATTAAAGAGACCTTAACGAAATTAAGCTTAGAGCCTGGCATAAAAGATTGGATTATGCTCCTGCCTTATGCACTGTTTCATGCGAGAAATACTAACTCTCTTTCTTTGTGTAACCTCACCCCCTATGAAATTCTCTATGATGCCCATCATCCAGTAAGGAACCTAACCCCAACTCTAAGGCCTAACAATCACTTCCACACCCCCTTGCTTGACAGACTTAAAGTCATTGAAAGAACTCAGCGATACCTGTGGAAACAGCTGGCCACTGCCTACCAACCTTGGGAGGAGGGGACTCTAAGTCAATATCAAGTAAGAGACTTCGTCTACATAAGACAACATCAGGTGTCATCCCTGGAACCCCACTGGAAAGGAACATACCAGGTGCTACTTATAAAACCTAAAGCGGTAAAAGTAGACGGAATCACTTTTTGGATCCATGCCTCTCATCTCAAGCCTTCGCTGTGTCCAGACTCTTGTTGGAAACTGGAAAAGCCTGCTAACCATTTCAAATTGCGTATTCGCTATGTGGATAAGACTATAGACTCTCCCCTTGGCCACCAGTAGTTCCTACTAGACAAGAAGTATGGTCTATCTCGCATACAGCCCCCTTAGAGACCTGGTGGCCATCTATCCACCCAGACATTTGTCAGCTCGGTATAGGTCTTTCCTATTGAGATATCCTTGATGAAGAGGATCCCACTAAAATTCCATTAAATCTCTTCTGTACCATAGATAATGGAAACAAACATTATGGATGCAGGGACACGCGAGACAGATTCAGGTTGGCTAGCCTAGATTACTATGTTTGCCTAGCGGACTGTCAAAGGCACAAACAGCCACGGCTGTGTCGGGGAGAAGCCGACTTCTTGTGTAAGTCAAGTGAATGTGAGCATACAGGGGCTGCCTGGTGGAACCCAAACTCCTCATCAAATTCAGTACACAACATTGGCCATATTACCAATTAGACAACCAAATACTATGGCCCCCAGAGTGTTCTCTAGATCCTCAAATTCTGCGTGACATTTTTAACTTTGGCAAGTTCTCAAAAGGGGGAAATTTCCCTATGTGGAATCCTTTTCCCTCCTTTGCTCACATCCTGTACTATGCTTCTCCAATAGTTCCTCACCCTCAGCCTTCTGCTCTAGACTCTCTGCTATCACTCCCATCTTAGCAACCTGATTTCTCCTCTCCAATTACTAAATCAAAAACCCAAACCTCCGCTGGTTCTCAGAACATTGCCCTCTTGCTGAGGTAGCAGGTACCAAGGTACCCCTTCACCCACTCACTCCTCTCTTTTCCTGTCAGTGCCTGCACTAGGTCCCAGCAAGTCCTGTAGCAAGCTAACCCAAAGCTCAAACCAGCTGATAAGAGGCCTCAGACCCCTATACAAGATGTAATGAAAATGGCCTTTAAAGTTGCTTTGTCATCACTGAAAACAGGTTTCTAAGAATTTAAAGTCCCTCAAAGGCTTTTTGGAATATTTACTCCCATCTTCCCCTCTGCTCTACCTGTTCTACTGCTCAAGTTTTGTTTTAGGAAAATCCCAAACCCCTTTCCCATTTTTCTTTTACATCTCTCTTTCCTCATTCTTAGATCCACGGAGCTGCTCTCAGCCTCGACTACCCCATCTTCCCCCTCTGTACTAGGTCCATAGAAATGTCTTAAATGACCTTCTCCAGAAGTCTTCACCAAGGCTTACTTTAGGTCTTTCAGCAAAAGAGTGCCTCTGAAAGAGTTCAATGTACATAAACTTGCACTTTTCGTGTTGCCCTGTTCTACTTGACCACTGGCTGGAAAAATCACCACCCGTAAGCTAGACACCTCCTTACCAGTTTTTCACAAAATATGTGAACAAGGCCTCTGGCCTTGAGCTGGGGCTTCACCGAGATGGCTACATTTCTAAGATAAAAATGTTAGCAACTGGGCTCCATGGTGACAGCTGGCAGGGAGAAAAAAAAGAGACAAAAAAGCTCTCCCCTTCCAAGGTGTCCTTGAAAATTTAACTTGCCAAGAACAGAGGAAAAAAAAACAGAAACAAAAACTAATTTTTGTGAATTTCTGCAGACTGTGAACTTCTGAGCCCCTTCCCTTACATGTTGGGTACAAACTCTAAAACTACCAAAACTTGGGTTTCAGGGGATTAATTGATTACAAAAGAAGCAATGCCCTCTAAATCCGGATGCAACCAAATAAGAATGTTTTCCTCACTTTGGTGCTATCTTAGGTGCATTTTCTTGTCCATCCATAAAACAGTATAATTCTATACACTTTAACATTATTTATGTTTTCATAAAATGGTCAATAGATGTGATTAATTATGTAATGATGTAGATGTTTTTCAGAGTGCTCTATCATGACGCAGGTTCATTTAAAGTTCAAATAGGGGGGCATACAACCCGGTTCCACCGGGAACCTGTATCCCTCACTTTAGCCATCCTATTAGGAATAATAATTGCTGAAGGCTTGGGCACAGGAAGAACTGCCCTAGTCCATGAGACACAACAAAGACACAATTAGAAGCAGAAATAGACCAAAGCTTAAAGACATTAAAAACCGACATCACAGCTTTACAGGAATTTTAACCTCTCTCTCTCTGAAGTTGTTTTATAGAGCAGGCGAGTGTTGGACCTCCTCTTCATGAGAGAAAGGTGCCTTTTTGCTTGCATTGAGGGAAAAATGTTGTTTTTATGCCGACAATACTGGAGTTGTAAAAGAATCAATGAGTAAATTAAGAAAACGACTTGAAGAGCGTCAAAGAGAGACAGAGGCCCCAGAAGGAAGGTTTGAGTCTTTGTTCACATAGTCAACCTGGTTAACTACGCTTTTATCTGCCAGGGCCGTTCCAGTAATAATCCTCATATTATTGCTAACGGTAGGACCCTGTTTGCTCAACCGTGTAGTTTCCTTTCTAAACCAAATCGAACATGTTATTAAACCTAACCATACACTGTTCTCTCAATCTAATTTTACAGAAAAGTGGGGACAGAGTTGGTCTTAAAATACAGGAATATAGAGGATCTTCCACCTGCTGAGAAACTCAAGGGTCCATGCAGAAATGATCCCTGGAGAAGATGTAGGCAACTATGAAGGACCTGAGAGAGCAGAAGTCTTCCATGGCAAACAACCTGCTCAGGATGAAGGGATGTGTCTGAATCACCCACTCTCTTCTTAATGTATAGAAGATGGACCAAAGCAGGCATGTGTTGAGCTGCTCCTGCATGCCTATGGTTGACATACCACTCTAACTGGTGAAAGTGTCACAGGAAGTAGGGGCAGCCTCCTTCTCATGGGAACGTTGGAAGCAACTGTTAGGACAAAGTTGTTGCCAAGGCAGTGACCTCATTCAGTTGCTAAAGGAAGTGACCTCACCTAACTTCCTTGGTGATGGAACTCTCTGAACTTGGAATCCAGGAATCCAGGCACCAAGAGCCAGTCCCAGTCCCAGTCCCAGTGGTCAAACTTATTTTGATTTACCAAGGACAGACTCAGTCTTTCTTGGAACCTACTGATGTGAGGATGGCCAAATGCAAGTAAAGGTATGAATAGGGGCCTTTCCTGAGAAAGCAGGCAGTGGCTCACCGCTGGCTCCTGACAACTTCACAGAGTTGGCCAAGGAGACCAGATTTGAGACAGAACAGGCCATTTCCAGAGAACATAGTATGGCCAACCAGTCAGAGGACACTCCGGATAGTCACAGACCTACATGGGGGAAGGAGGTGCCTTTGTGGTGTGGGTGTGGGTTTGTGGTTTTGTCTCATGTTCTGAGAATAGGTATGAAAGGTGGTTTGTTTTGTTTGGAGTGAACTGTTTCTAGTAAGTCGTTTGACAAGGTGAGTGTTTCTATGTCTATGTATCCCACTATGTCCGTGGTTGTAGACATTAGAAAAGAGAATGCATCAATGAATATGTCCTATCTAGTAGAAAGCTTCCCAGCATTCATCCTGCCCTATTTATGAATGGACTGCAGCTTGCCTTATTGATGTGAAACACCTGCTATCTACCTAAGTTCCTGTTTTCTTCCTGAATTCTCGCCACTCTCCAGAATAGGCTCATGGTTTTGTGTTTAAGATATGTACAACCTTGAAGCTCTGTGACATGACCATGTACTGAATAGCTGAAGGGAATGGCGAGCATCTAAGAAAACTCAGATATCAGTTTGACCAAGAAAGTCTCAGTGAAGAAACCCTGCTTGGGGCCTTTTGTTTACCAATTCTTCTGTTGCCCTGAATGTCAGGAAGGTCTTTTCCTCAGTCCACCACTTTGTGAAGCCTGAAGAAAACAGTTTTCAAATGGAAATGAATGGGCATTACCTGTGGCTCTTTGCTTAATTGCTTTGGAAAGGATGTGTCTGAATCAGCCTATTTGCCTTGTGTGAGGGTGTGGCTTAGATTCTCAGCTCCTGATGGATCTAAAGAAAGATCCCATGTGTACATCCAAAACCAAAATGGCCAAAAGAGCAGTCCTTGTGGATGAAGTCTCTCGCCTCTTCTGTAACTTTCCTGACCTCCATCAAGCCAGAATAGGGATCCTTTGGGTCAAATGAGTTCTTCAAAGCCCTGCAGAGGTTAGCCCATAGTTTCTTGGGTTTTCTCAAGACTCCAATTCACATAAGGAATCCAAACTCCACAGTCAGTTGGCCTCAAATTGAAAAAGCAAAGCAGTATTAATGGGAGGCCTATTTGATCTCTCCTGGTTCACAAGAAGGGTGTCCAGGCCACCCTGACTTTAGGCAAATTAGGTGCAAGAGAGCTTATTTTGGACACGGTCTTGGGCTGTGCCCCTCATGGAAAACTTTTGCCAGAGGTCATTATGAGTGTCTATATGGAAAAAGATGAGCGCCACATTGGAGTGTTTTGTTTTAAATTGTGGTCATTTGGGTGGCGTTTGGAAAAGATGACTTGGTCCACATGTTCTTGAACTCTGGTGTGATTCCCTTAGAAACTGAGTTCTCAAACTGACCTCAGAGAAGTATTGCCATGAATAGTGATGAGATTTTATAAAGCCAGGCATTAGTGTCACCCTTGGAAACTAAGTTCTAGGCCCAGGATGGCTTTCCACAGAGCACTAGGCCTCTCAGCCAGGATACCACATGATTTTATTCTGAAAGATTTGGCACTCATAGTTGAGAGTCAAAACTCATATGGACCTCACATTGTAGACCTCAATGGGCATAATATCATGTGATCTTTTGGCCACTCTTTGGGAAGCCTTACCTGTGAGTGTTCTCCAGAACTTTCATTGAAATGAGCTTCCTAACCATTTAATGGTTCCTGAAAGAATTGAAACTCACAGTGCCTCCAACTTCATCCTTGAAAAATGGCTAGAAAAATACTATAAAATTTTTGAAATTCCCATCACCAGGTGGCACTGGAGAACCTTTGGATGTCCTGTTACTGATCATGAATATACCAGACAGTGCCTTGATTGACTGGGTTTCATGTAAAAGGTGTAGAACAGAGATGCCAGTAAGTTGGACTCTGTTGAGTAGTTGTACTAGAGCAGTGGTGGGCAGGTATGTGATAAAACATCTGTGGTGGGGCCATGTGGATCTTCCATTGGCTTCAAAATGGCTTGTGACTGACATGGTGCAGCCAACAGAACCTTCCTTGTAAAGGCAACTTGTTATATGGAGAGTTTTCAGGACATTGTTCAGGATCAGGTTGCTGTGGTCAAGGGGGCAAGCTATGTGGGATAGAATCCTGGTTCTTGTATCCTCCTGCAGAACCTGACCCACCACACATGACAGAACTCCCTCTTGCACTGAGACCCAATTGAACTCCTTGTATTTCGTGAAGCAAATACCAAACTCCCAGTGCAGCAGAAAACGAAAATTGAGGATGACCATATGGCTTCAAAGTGCACATGGAAAGACATTTAGCCCCCAGTGGCCACAGTTTACCTAAAAAGAGAATTTAGCACTGCTGCCTCATGTTCATTGGGAAATAAGAAAGCATGTCCTCCAGGTCTCATAGATGCAGACCAAGCTTTTATGGTCTCACTAGAAAGGAAGCTAAAGCTCCTGACAACAACATATTTTTCAAGTGCCCAACCTCACAGGCAGTTTCTCAAGAAGTGTCTATGCCAGCAGACCTCCATGTTTGTGGAGGGTTTACCCTGTCCCTTACCTTTGGAAACTCCTCTGCCACTTCCAAGGTGTGGGCTCCTGAGCATATTCCATTCCAGATATTTGTTCACAGATTTTCTAAATCTTCTCCTCTAATTGTGTCTTACTTGGGGCGAAGGTATTGTCAAGGCATTGTTCTGGATTAGAGTGGGAAGATTTTTGTGTAGCACATATTTACATACACATTGGATTCATTTTTCAATTTTCCATTTGAAATACTGAATCCTTGACACTAACCTATACCCTACTAGATTCTGACAACTAATTCTAATATAATGGAGAAAAATAACCCAAACAGAATAGAAATACTAGCACTTCAGAGGAGCCATGGTGTATAGTTGGTCTTCCCTTTTGCATGATATAGGGTAGGAGTTATAAATCTTGTCAATTTTTTGTTGAAAGAGTTCTGCATGTGTTTTTAAAGTTAACACATATGTGAATTCCTGTCTCCCTTTTTCTGTAGCCAATTCAGCACATGTATTTTTATATGAACATATAGAATCCTACCTGGTATCACACCTATATTCTTGAGAGGTGGCTAACTTGGCAGAGACAAAGTGTGAGAAGAAATCACTCCTCCTAAATGCTTTTGGAACTGATAATTCAAATTATGAGTGAGCTTCTTAGTTGAAAAACATTATACATAAATCCATGTTCAGTAAAATTAATATTTTTGGATCTGTGGATGATATATATTTCACGATGAATTTTAATTGGCATATATATTGCTACATTTTAATGTCTCTGTGTGTGTTTTGTATATATATATATATATATATATATATATATATATATATATATACTCTCTAGATTTTTCAAAATATGAAATATATGTGTCTTATTATGCACTCCCTAAATTCATTCTTGTTCATGTATGTGGTTTTATATTCAAATTTTCATAAGATTATTTTCAGAAATATTCATCCACCTGAAATACATATTTGTTTTATAGTATTGAAAACTCACTTCAGTAAATGGTGCAAACAAATCCTTATATTTTTACAGTAACTGACCCACTTTAACATCAATGCAAGTAGATTCCTATGGGACATGATGTGTATTTTGACGTTCATTTTTATACAACACTGGTACATTACTATTTCTTCAGTTTTTGTACTTCATAGAATATACATTTCATCCACAACTTCATAAATTTAAAGAAATTTGTAACACATTCTATCACTTCCTGCTTCAGAACATATGTATTCCTCTTTGTTTTTGACTGGTCATTTCATGAGACTTCTTTCCATACACATTATTTTCGATTTCCATAATCAATTTTGAAGCAAAATTCACACACTCTTTATGATGAACCACACCCGTAATATTTCCATTGGATGTATAAATGGTTGGAATGAATGTATGTATATCAACATATGATTCCCTGTGTATATTCAGATATCAATTTATTCCAATTTCTAAAGTTCGAACCAGTTATATTATTTATTTGCACTATGGTCTATTCATGCATTATCTCTATATTCATACACACATGGTACACCTATATGTACCCCCAATACTAATTTATACCTCTTCAAAATATTGCTCCAAGAAATGGTGGTAGAAATACTCATGTCACCTGATCTACATATACATTTTATCACAGTAATATTCTGGCCACAAAATGCAAAGTCACACTTACGATTGTACAAAAGCCTAAATGGAATGTGAGTATGGATTATGAAAATCACCCATGTCCAGGTTGCCTAATGCTCTCAAATGTCAATCCTATTGGTGACTACATATTTGTTTCTTCCTAAGATTATATATTCAATCTCAAGCCTGTTGAAAATATCTATTGCTATCACTCATTTTATACTTTGCTGATTTCCTTATGTCTCTATTGATATCTGCTTTCCTACATATTTTCCCCAGTTCATCATTGTGACTGACTCTTCACATGTGCTGACATTTACATTTTTTTGTGTACCTGAAACCCTATTGCTAAAGAACTTTTTGTCCAAATCCTATACTCACACGTTTTTCTAATCTTACCAACTATCTTCGTAATCTTACCAACTCTCCCTTTTTGAATGGATGTTCTCCTCAACATTCAATCATCTAAGGTACAAGATCCTATGCCATTGTGTATAGATTTATCTGAGACATCTGGGCAGAACATAATTCAAAGCTAACTATTCCAATCAAGGACCCAATGACCTTCTGGGCTTTAAATCTTACTGAGATTTCTGTTTTCATACATATATTTCACCTCTATAATCTTATAAATATCGCAGGTTCCCAATACCATTATTCATCCAGCAGAATGATCCTAACCCAAATCAAAAATGTTATTAACCCTAACCATACACGATTCCCTCAATCTACCTTTATAGAAGAGCAGGGACAGAGTTGGTCTTACAATACAGGAATGTAGGAGATCTTCAACCTGCAGAGAACCTCAAAGGTCCATGCAGAAATGATCCCTGGAGAAGATATAGGCAGCTATGAAGGACCTGAGAGAGCAAAAGTCATCTTCCATGACAAACAACCTGGTAAGGATGAAGGGATGTGTCTGAAGCAGTCTCTCTCTTCTTAATTTAGAGAAGATGGACCAAACCAGGCCTGTGTGGAGAGCTGTTTCCGGGTGCCTATGGTTGATATTCCATTTTAACTTGTAAAAGTGTCATAGGAAGCAGGGGCACGCTCCATTCCATGGACCCTTGGATGCAACTGTTAGGACAAAGTGGTTGCCAAGGCAGTGACCTCATTCAGTTCTAGAGGAAGTGACCTACGTCACTTTCTTGTTGATGTACCACTCTGAACTTTGGATCCAGGGAGACAGGCACCCTGAGGCAGGCCCAGTCCCAGTCCCAGTGGTCTCACATGTTTGGATTAACCAAGGACAGAGTCAGTCTTTCTTGGCAAATACTGAATTGAAGAGGGACAAATGCCAGGAAAGCTCTGAAGAGGGGCTTTTTTTTTTGATAAAGCAGGCAGTGGCTCACCGCTGGCTCCTGACAACATCACAGTGTTGGCCAAGGAGACCAGATCTGACATACAACAGCCCATTTCAGGGGAACATAGTATGGCCCACCAGTCAGAGGATGCTCTGGATAGTCACAGACCTACTTGGGGAAAGAAGGTGCCTTTGTGGGTGTGTTTGTGTGTTAGTGATTTTGTCTCATGTTTTAAGAATATGTAGGAAAGTCGGTTTGTTTAATTTGGAGTGGCCTGTTTCTAGTAAGTCCTTTGAGAAGGTGAGTGTTTCTGTGTATCCCACTGTGTCCGTGGTTGTAGACAATAGAAAAGAGAATGCATCAAAGGATGTGTCCTGTCTAGTAGAAATCTTTGCAGCATTCATCTTGTCCAATTTATGAATGGACTGCAGCTTACCTTATAGATGGGCAACACCTACTACCTTTCTACATTCCTGATTTCTTCCTGAATTCTGGCCACTCTCCCATAGGCTCATGGTTTTGTGTTCAAGATATGTATCTCCTCCACAATCTGGGACATGGCCATGTACTGGATAGCTGAAGGGAATGGTGAGTATCTCAGAAAACTCAGATATCAGTGTGACCAGGAAAGTCTCAGTGGAGAAACTCTGCTTTGGGAATTTGCTTTCCTATTGTTCTGTTGCCCTGAATGTAAGGAAGGTCTTTGCCTAAGGCCACACCTTTCGAAAGCCTGAAAAAATCAGTTTTCAAATGGAAATAAATGGGCATCACCTGAGGATCTTTGCTTAATTGCTTTGCAAAGGGATATGTCTGAATCCGCCTCTTAGTGCAGTGTGAGTCCATGGCTCAGATTCTCAGCACCTGATGGATCTAAAGAAAGATCCCATGTGTGCATCCAATTCCAAAATGGCCAAAAGAGCAATCATTGTTGATGAAGTCTCTTGCTTTCCTCTGTAAGGTTCCTGATCTCCATCAAGTCAGAAGAGGGATCCTTTGGGTCAACTGAGTTCTTCAAGCCCTGCAGAGGCTAGCCCATAGGTGCTTGGGTTTTCTCATGACTCCAAATCACATAAAGAAACTATACCTGACAGTCAGTATGCCTCAAATTGGAGAAGCGGAACAGTATTAATGGCAGGCATCTTTGATCAGCCCTGGTTCACAGGAACGGTGTCCAGAAACACTGACTTTAGACAAATGAAGGGCAAGGGAGCTTATTTTGACATTGTCTTGTGCTGTGTGCCTCATGGAAACTTCCAGCCAAGGTTATGATTAGTGTCTATATGAAAGAAGATGAGGGGCATGTGTGAGTGTTTTGGTTTTAATTCTGGTCATTTGTGTGGCGGTTGGAAGAGATGACTGGGTCACCAGGGATTGAACTCTGGTGTGTTTCCCCTTAGAGACTGAGTTCTGAAACTGACCTCAGAGAAGTATTGCCATGAATTGTGTTGGGATTTTAGGAGGCCACGCATGAGAGTCGCCCTTGGAACCTGAGATCTAGGACCAGGGTGGCTTTCCACAAAGAACTGGGAATCTCAGCCTGGATATCACATGATTTTATTCTGAAAGACTTTGCAGCCATAGTAGAGAGTCAAAACACATAGGACCTCACATTGTAGACCTCGATGGTCCTGGCTTCAAGTGACCTTTTGTCCACTTTTTGGAAAGCCTTGCCTGTGAGAGTTCTCCAGAATTTTCTTTGAATTGAGCTTTCTCAACATTTAATGGTTTCTGAATAACTGAAATTCACAGTGCATCCAATGTCATCCTTGAAAAATGGCTAGATAAATACCATGAAATTTTTGAAATTCCCATGACCCGGTGGCACTCAAGAAACATTGGATCTCCTATTGCTTATCATGAGTGTACCAGAGAGTGCCTTGATTTACAGGGTTTTCTGAAAATTGTTTAGAACAGACATGCCAGTAATTTGTAGCCTGCTGAGTAGTGGGCGTAGAGCAGTGGTGGGCAGGTGTGTGATAAAGTATTATGGTGGGTCCATGTGGATCTGCCATTTACTTCCAAATGGCTTGTGACTGACATAGTGCAGACTTCAGACCCTTATATGTAATGGCATCTTGTTATATGGCGAGGTTTCAGGGCAATGTTCAGAATCAGGTTGCTATGAACAAGGGGGCAATCTTTGAGAGATAGAAACCTGGTTTGTGCATTTTCTTGCAGACCATAACCCACCACACGTGACAGAACTCTCTCCAGCACTGTTTCCCAGTTGAACTCCTTGTATTTCGTGAAGCATGTACCAAACTCCAAGTGCAGCAGCAAGAAACACCACGAAAATTGGAGGATGACCAAATGGTTTCACAGTCCACACGGGGAGAAAATAAACCCCCAGGGGCCACAGTTTATCTACAAAGAGAGAATTCAGCACTGCTGCCTCGTGTTCATTGGAAAATAAGAAACTTTGTCCTCCAGGTCACATAGATGCAGACCCAGCTTTGAGGGTATCTCTACAAAGGAAGCTTAACTCCTGACAAAAACCTATATATCAGTGCCCAACCTCTGTGGCAGTTTCTCAAAAAGATTTAGGCATGCAGAGCTCCATGCTTGTGGAGTGTGTACCCTGTCCTTACTTTTGAAAACTCCTATACCACCTCCAAGTTTGTGCACTCCTGAGCATTTTCCATTACAGAAATGTAATCACAGATTTTGCAACTTTTCTTCTCTAATTGTGTCTTACTTGGGGCGAAGATAATTTCAAGGCATTGTTCTGGATGAGAGTCGGAAGATTTGTTTTAGCACATATTTGCATACACATTGGATTAATTTTCCTATTTTTCCATTCGCAATTCTGAATCCCTGACACTAACCCATATTCTAATAGACTCCGACTACTAATCCTATTATGATGGAGAAAAATAACCCAAACAGTACGTAAATACATGCAGTTCAGGGTTGGACTTGCCTTTTGCATGATAAAGGGTAGGTATTATGAATCTAGTCAATTTTTAATTGAAATAGTTCTCCATGTGTTTTTAAAGTTAACAAATATGTGAATTACTGTCTCTCATTTTCTGGAGCCTATTCAGCACATATATTTTTATATGCACAAATAGAATCCTACATGGTATCAAACGTACATTCTTTTGAGTTACATGACTTGGCAGATACAAATTGTGAGAAGTGATCACTCGTCCTAAACGCTGTTAGAACTGAAAATTCAACCTATGGGTGAGCTTCCCAGTGGAACAACATTATACATAAACCCATGTTGAGTAAAATGAATGTTTTTGCATCTTTATGATATATATTTCATGATGAATTTCGATTGGCATATATATTGCTACTTTTTAATTTCTGTGTTTGTGTGTGTGTGTGTGTCCATATATGTGTATATATCTATCTATCTATATCTATCTATCTATATATATATATATATATATATATATATATATATATATATATATATACTGTCCAGATTTTTAAAAATATGAAAAATATGTGTCTTATATACACTCCCTAAATTCATTCATGTTCATGGATGTGCATTAATAATCAACTTTTCACAAGATTATTCTTAGAAATACTCATACACATGAAATACATAGTTGTTTCCTAGTACTGAGAACTAACTTCAGTGAAAGGTGCATACAAATTCTAATATGTCTGCATTAACTGACCCAGTTTAACATCAATGCATGTTGGTTCCTATGGGACATGATGTGTATTTTGACGTTAATTTTTATTCCACACTGGTACATTACTATTTCTTCAGTTTATGCACATCATAGGATATATATTTCATTCACTAGTTAGCAAATTTATAGGCATTTGTTTCACTTTTAGTCACTTCCTGCTCCAGAACACATGTATTTCTCTATGTTTCTTGACTGGTCTATTCATGAGACTTTTTTTTCCAAATATATTGTTTTCGATTTCCATATCAATTTTGAAGAAAAACTCATACACCCTTCATGATTAACCAAACCATAAGATAATCATTAGATATATAACTGGTTGGAATTAATGATTGTATATCAATATAACATTTCTTATATATTTTCAGATATCCATTCAATCCATTATTTAAAGTGGATCCAGTTATATTATTTATTCACAGTATGGTCTATTCATGCATTATGTCTATATTAATAGAAGCAGGGTACACCTATTTCTACCACCATACTAATTTATAAATCTTCAAAATATTGCTCTCAGAAATGGTGGAAGAAATACTCATGTCACCTGATCTACATACACATTTTATCACAGAAATATTCCGGACACAAAAAGCAAAGATCACACTTACAATTGTACCAAAGCCTAAATGGAAAGATAGCATGCATTACTAAAAACATCCATGTGCAGGTTGCCTAATGCTCTCAAATATCAATCCTATTGGTGACTACATATTTGTTTCTTCCTAAGATTATATATTCAACTTCAAACCTGTTGAAAATGTCTAACCCTATCACACACTTTATACTTTGCTTGATTTCCTAATATCTCTATTGATATCTGCTTTCCTACATGTTTTCCCCAGTTCATCATTGTGACTGACTCTTCACATGTGCTGACATTTACATACACTCTCTACCCGAAACCCTATTGCTGAAGAACTTTTGGTCCAAATCCTATACTCACTCTTCTTTCTAAACCTACCAACTTCCTTCCTAATCCTACCGAATATCGGTTTTTGACTGGATGTTCTCTTCAGCATTCAATCATCCAAGGTACAAGGTCCGATGTATATTGATTTATCTGAGACATCTGTGCAGCACATTACTCAAAGTTAGGTATCCCACTCAAGTCCCCAATGCCCTTCTGGGCTTCAAATCTTACCTAGATTTCTGCTTTCATACTTATATTTCACATGTATACTCTTGTAAATATCACAGGTTGCCAATACCATTATTCATCCTGCAGAATGATTCGTAACCCAAATCGAACATGTTATTAACCCTAACCATACACTGTTCCCTCAATATAACTAACTTAAGAGCAGCGACAGAGTGGGTCTTACAATATAGGAATGTAGAAGATCTTCCACCTGCTGAGAACCTCAAAGATCCATGAAGAAATGATCCTTGGAGAATATGTAGGCAGCTATGTAGGACCTGAGAGAGCAATAGTCATCTTCCATGGCAAACAACCTGGTCAGGATGAATTGATGTGTCTGAGTCAGCCTCTCTCTTCTTAATGTAGAGAAGATGGACCAAACCAGGCCTCTGTGGAGAGCTGTTCCAGGGTGCCTATGGTTGATATATCATTCTAACTTCTGAATGTGTCACAGGATGTTGGGGCAGCCTCTATCTCATGGGAACCTTGGAAGCAACTGTTAGGACAAAGTGGTTACCAAGGCAGTGACCATATTCAGTTCCTGAAAGAAGTGACCTCACTTCACTTCCTTGGTGATGGAATTCTCTGAACTTGGGATCCAGGAAGCCAGGCACCAAGAGCCAGTCCCACTCCAGACCCAGTGGGCTAACTTGTTTGCTTTTCCCAAAGACATAGTCAGTCTTTCTTGGTACCTGCTGATATGAGGATGGCCAAATGCCAGCAGAGCTCTGAAGAGGGTCCTTTCCTGAGAAAGCAGGTAGTGGCTCATCGCTGGCTCCTTACAACTTCACAGAGTTGGACAAGGAGACCAGATGTGAAACAGGACAGGCCATTTTGGGGGAACATAATATGGCCCACCAGTCAGAAGACACTTCGGATAGTCACAGACCTATTTAGGGGAAGAAAGTGCCTTTGCCGTTGTAGGTGTGAGTTTGTGGTTTTTTCTCATGTTCTGAGAATAGGTAGGAAAGGTGGTTTGTTTGGTTTGGAGTGGACTGTTTCTAGTAAGTCGTTTGACATTGTGAGTGTTTCTATGTCTGTGTATCCCACTGTATCCATGGTTGTAGACATTAGAAAACAGAATGCATCAATGGATGTGTTGTCTCTAGTTGAAAGCTTCCGCGATTCATACTGCGCAATTGATGAATGGACTGCAGCTTGCCTTATGGATGGGCAACATCTATTATCTTCTAAAGTTCCACTTTTCTTCGTGAATTCTGGCCACTCTCCAGAATAGACTCATGGTTTTGTTTCCCAGATATGTAACACCACAAGGCTCTGTGACATGGCCATTTTCTGGATAGCTGAAGGGAATGAGAGCATCTCAGAAAACTCAGATATCAGTGTGACCAGTAAAGTCTCAGTGGAGAAACCCTTCTTTGGGCCATTTGCTTAATTCTATTTCTATTACCCTGAATGTCAGAAAGGTCTTTGCCTCAGGCCACCCCTTTGTGTAGCCTGAAGAACACTGTTTTCATATGGAAATGAATGGACACCACCTGTGGCTCTTTGCTTAATTGCTTTGGAATGGGATGTGTCTGAATCAGCCTCTTGTCCTTGTATGAGGTTGTGGCTTAGATTCTCAGCACCTGATGGATTTAAAGAAAGATCCCATGTGCTTTCAAAACTAAAATGTCCAAAAGAGCAGTCATTGTGGATGAATATTTTTGCCTTCTTGTTTTAGGTTCCTGAACTCCATCAAGTGAGAATAGGGATCATTTGGGTCAAATGAGTTCTTGAAATCCGTGCAGAGGCTACCCCATATGTGCTTGGGTTTTCTCATGACTCCAAATCACATAAAGAATTATACCCTACAGCCAGTAGGCTGAAATTGGAGACGTGGAACACTTTAACAGCAGGAATATTTGATCACTCCTGGTTCACAGGAAGAGTATCCAGGCCATCATGATTTTAGGCAAATAAGGGGCAAGTGAGCTTATTTTGGACACTACCTTGGGCTCATAGAAACCTCCAGCTAGAGGTTATGAGGAGTGTCTACATGGAAGAAGATGATGGGCCTGTGAGAGTGTTTTGATTTTAATTGTGGTAATTTTTGTGGCGGTTGGAAGGCATGACTGGATCCACCTGGGCTTGAACTCTGGTGTGATTCCCCTTAGAGACTGCATTCTGGAATTTACCTCAGAGAAGTATTGCCATGAATTGTGTTGGGATTTTAGGAGGACACACATAAGACTCACTCTTGGAAACTGAGATCTATGCCCAGGGTGGCTTTCCACAGAGGCCTTGGAATCTCAGCCAGGATATCACATGATTTTATTATGAAAGACATGGCAGCCATAGATGAGAGTCAAAACACACATGGACCTTACTTTGTAGACGTTAATTGGCCTGGCTTTATGTGACCATTTGGTAATTCTTTGAGAAGCCTTGACTGTGAGAGTTCTCTAGAGCTTTCATTGAAATGAACTTTCTCAACACTTAATGGTTCCTGAATGAATTGAGACGCACAGTGCCTCTAACTTCATTTTTGAAAAATTGCTAAATAAATACCATGAAATTTTTGAAATTCCCATGACCAGGTGGAACTGCAGAAAATTTGATGTCCTGTTGATTATCATGTGTATACCAGACAGTGCCTTGTTTGACTGGGTTTCATGAAAATGATGTAGAACACGAGATGCCAGTAATTTGGAGCCTTCTGAGTAGTGCGCCTAGAACAGTGGTGGGAAGGAGTGTGATAAAACATCATGGAGGGGCTATGTGGATCTGCCATTGGCTTCCAAATGGCTTGTGACTGATATAGTGCAGACATGAGACCCTTATATGTAAAGGCATCCTGTTATATCGAGAGTTTTAAGGGCAATGTTCAGAATAAGGTTGCTATGGTTATTGGGGCAAGCTCTGTGTGATAGAAGCCTGGTTGGTGCATTCTCCTGCAGACCCTGACCCACCACAAGTGACAGAACTCCCTCCAGCACTGTATCCCAGATGAACTTCTTATATTTTGTGAAGCAAATACCAAATTCCCAGTGCAGCAGCAAAAAACACCATGAAAAGTGGAGGATGACCAAATGTCTTCACAGTCCCCACTGGGAGACACTTAGCCTCCAGTGGCCACAGTTTACCTACAAAGAGAGAATTGAGCACTGCTGCCTCATGTTCATTGGAATATAAGAAACCATCTCTTCCCGGTAACATAGATGCAGACCCAGCTTTGATGGTCTCACTACAAAGGAAGCTAAAGCTCATGACAGCAACATATATTTCAGGATCCCAACCTCAGAGGCCATTTCCCAAGAATTCTTAGGCCAGCAGAGCTCCTTGTTTGTGGAGTGTTTACCCTTTCCTTTACTTTTGGAAACTCCGCTACCACCTCCAAGGTTGTGAACTCCCGAGCATATTCCATTCCATATATGTATTCCTAGATTTTTACACTTTTCTACTCTAATTGTGTCTTACTTGGGGCAAAGGTATTGTCAAGGCATTGCTCTGGATGTGAGTGGGAAGATTTTTGTGTAGCACATATTTACATACACATTGGATTCATTTTCCAATTTTCCATTTGAAATACTTAACCCCTGACACTAACCCGTACCCTACTAGTCTCTGACTAATAATCCTAAAATGATGGTGAAAAATAACCCAAAAAGAATAGATATACAAGCAGTTCAGAGGAGGCATGGTGTATAGTTGGAATTGCCTTTTGCATTATATAATGTAGGAGTTTTAAATCTAGTCAATTTTTTTGTTGAAATAGTTCTACACGTGTTTTTAAAATTAACAAATATGTGAATCCCTGTCTCCCTTTCTCTGTAGCCTATTCAGCACATGTATTTTTATATGCACATATAGAATCCTACCTGATATCACTTGTACACACATGTGAGGTGGCTGAATTGGCAGATGCAAATTGTGAGAAGAGATCACTCCTCCTAAACGCTGTTGGAACTGAAAATTCAACCTACGGGTGAGCTTCCTAGTTGAATAACATTATACATAAATCCATGTTCAGTAAAATGAATATTTTTCGATCTTTGGATTATATATATTTCATGATGAATTTCGATTGGCATATATATTGCTACTTTTTTTTTCTTTTATTGGTTGCTCAAAACATTACAAAGCTCTTGACATATCATATTTCATACATTAAATTCAAGTGGGTTTTGAACTCCAATTTTTACTCCAAATACAGAATGCAGAATCACATCAGTTACACATCCATATTTTTACATAATGTCTTATTAGTTACTGTTGTATTCTGCTACCTTTCCTATCCTCTACTATCCCCCCTCCCCTCTCTTCCCATCTTCTCTCTCTACCCTACCTACTGTCATTCATTTCTCTTATTGTTTATTTTCCCATTACACTCACAACCTCTTATATGTAATTTTTTTGTAACAATAAGGGTCTCCCTCCATTACCATGCAATTTCTCTTTTCTCTCCCTTTCCCTGCCACCTCATGTCTCTGCTTAATGTTAATCTTTTCTTCATGCTCTTCCTCTCTGCTCTGTTCTTAGTTGCTCTCATTATATCAAATAAGTCATTTGGTATTTGTTTTTTTGGGATTGGCTAGCTTCACTAAGCATTATCTGCTCTAGTGCCATGCATTTCCCTGCAAATTCCATGATTTTGTCATTTTTTAGTGCTGCGTAATCCTCCATAGTATATAAAAAAAAAACATTTTTTTTTATCCATTCATCTATTGAAGGGAATCTGGGTTGGTTCCACAGTGTAGCAATTGTGAATTGTGCTGCTATGAACATCGATGTGGCAGTATCCCTGTAGTACGCTCTTTTAAGGTCTTCAGGGAATAGTCTGAGAAGGGCAATAGCTGGTTCAAATGGTGCTTCCATTCCCGGCTTTCCCAGGAATCTCCATACTGCTTTCCAAATTGGCTGCACCAGTTTCAGTCCCATGAGCAATGTACAAGAGTACCCTTTTCCCCACATCGTCGCCAGCACTTGTTGTTGTTTGACTTCATAATGGCTACCAATCTCACTGGATTGAGATGGTATTTTAGGGTGGTTTTGATTTGCATTTCTCTGACTGCAAGAAATGGAGAGCATTTTTTCATGTACTTATTGATTGATTCTATGTCCTCCTCTGAGAAGTGTCTGTTCAGGTCCTTGGCCCATTGGGTTATTTGTTATCTTATTGTCTAATTATTTGAGTTCTTTGTATACTTTGCATACTCTGGATATTAGGGCTCCATCTGAAGGGTGAGGAGTAAAAATTTGTTCCCATGATCTAGGCTCCATATTTACCTCTCTTATTGTTTCTCTTTCTGAGAAAAAAAATTTTCAGTTTAAGTAACTCCCATTTGTTGATTCTTGTTATTAACTCTTGTGCTATGGGTGTCCTATTAAGGAATTTGGAGCCTGACCATACAATATGTAGATCGGAACCAACTTTTTCTTCTATCAAATGCAGAGTCTCTGATTTGAATCTAGCTCCTTGATCCACTTTGAGTTAACTTTTGTGCATGGCGAGAGAAAGGGATTCAGTTTCATTTTGTTGCATGTGGATTTCCAGTTTTCCCAACACGATTGGTTGAAGATGGTATCCTTCCTCAATTGCATGCTTATAGCTCCTTTATCAAATATAAGATAGTTGTAGCTTTTTGGATTAGTCTCTGTGTCCTCCATTCTGTACCATTGGTCCACCCGCCTGTTTTGGTACCAGTACCATGCTGTTTTTGTTATTATTGCTCTGTAATATAGTTTGAAATCTGGTATCGCTATACCGCCTGATTCACACTTCCTGGTTAGAATTGCTTTTGCTATTCTGGGTCGTTTATTTTTCCATATGAATTTCATGATTGGTTTATTTATTTCTACAAAAAATTCCTTTGGGATTTAGATTGGCATTTCATTAAACCTATGGAGAACTTTTTAGTAATATCGCCATTTTGATGATGTTCATTCTGCCTATCCATGAACAGGGTATATTTTTCCATCTTCTAAGATCTTATTCTACTTCTCTTTTTAGGGTTCTGTAGTTTGCATTGCATAAATCTTTCACCTCTTTTGTTAGGTTGATTCCCAAGTATTTAATTTTTTATGAGGATATTGTGAATGCAATGTTTTTCCTCATTTTCTTTTCAGAAGTTTTGTCGCTGATATACAGAAATGCCTTTGATTTATGCATGTTGATTTCATTTCCTGCCACATTGCTGAATTCATTTATTAGTTCTAGTAGTTTTTTCTGTTGACCCTTTTGGGTCTTCTATGTATAGAATCATGTCATCTTCAAATAGTGATAATTTAAGTTCTTTTTTTCCTATTTTTATGCCTTTAATGTCTTTCATCTGTCTAATTGCTCTGGCCAGTTTTTCGAGAACTATATTGAATAGAAGTGGTGATAGAGGACATTCCTGTCTTGTTCCAGATTTTAGAGGGAATGCCTTCATTTTTTCTCCATTCAGAATGATGCTAGCCTGAGGCTTAACATAGATAGCTTTTACAATGTCGAGGTATGTTCCTGTTATCCCTAGTTTTTCTAATGTTTTGAACATAAAGGAATGCTCTACTTTGTCTAATGGTTTTTCTGCATCTATCAAGATGATCTTATGGTTCTTATTTTTAAGTCTAGTGATGTTCTGAATAACATTTATTGATTTCCATATATTGAACCCTCCTTGCATCCCAGGGATGAATCCTAGTTGATCATTTTGCACATTTTTTTTGATGTGCCTTTGTATCCAAACCACCAGAATTTTAATGAAAATTTTTGCATCTAGGTTCATCAGAGATATTGGTCTGTAGTTTTCTTTCATTGAGGTGTCTTTGTCTGGTTTCAGAATCAGGGTGATGTTGGCCTCATAGAATGAACTTGGCAGAGCTCCCTGTTTTTCTATTTCCTGAATAACTTGAAAAGTATTGGTATTAAATCTTCTTTAAAGGTTTTGTAAAACTCTGCTGTATACCCATCCGGTCCTGGGCTTTTCTTGGTTGGTAGTCGTTTGATTGCTTCTTCTATTTCATCGATTGATATTGGTCTGTTTAAATTGTGTGTATCCTCCTGACTCCGTCTAGGCAAATCATATGACTTAACAAATGTATCGATGTCTTCACTATTTTCTATTTTATTGGAATATAGGTTTTCAAAATAATTTCTAATTGTCTTTCGTATTTATGTAGCTTCTGTTGTGATATTGCCTTTTTCATCCCGTATGTTAGTAATTTGAGTTCTCTCTCTTCTTCTCCTCGTTAGCATGGCTAAGGGTCTGTCCATCTTATTTATTTTTTCGAAGAACCAACTTTTAGTTTTGTTAATTTTTTAATAGTTTCTTTTGTTTCAATTTCGTGATTTACGCTCTGATTTTAATTATTTCTTGCCTTCTGCTACATTTACTCTTGTTTTGCTCTTCCTTTTCTAGGGCTTTGGGATGAAGTGAGAGCTCATTTATTTGTTGTTTTTGTTTTTTTTTTCTTTTTTTGAGGAATGACCTCCAGGCGATGAATTTGCCTCTTGAATCTTGTTTCATTGTGTCCCATTGAATCTGATATGTTGTGTCTGTATTTTCATTTATCTCTAAGAATTTTTTGATTTCCTCTTTTATGTCTTCTGTAACCCATTGATCATTCAGTAATATATTGTTCATTTTCCATGTGATGTAGGATTTTTCCTTCCTTCTTTTACCATTGGTTTCCAGTTTCATTCCATTGTGATCAGAAAAAAATTCATGGTATTATCTCCACCCCTTTATATTTACTGAGTGTTGCCCTACGGCATAATATATGGTCTCTTTTTGAGAAGGATCCATGTGCTGGTGAGAAAAAAGTATATCCACTTGATGATGGTTGATATATTCTATATATGTCAGTTAAGTCTAGGGTATTGATTGTGATATTGAATTCTATATTTTTTTCATTCAACTTTTGTTTGGAGGATCTGTCCAATGGTGAGAGAGGTGAGTTGAAGTCTCCCATAATTATTGTGTTGTGGTCTATTTGATTCTTGAAATTGAGGAGAATTTGTTTTATAAATGTCGCAGCACCATTATTTTCTCCGTAAATATTGATAATTGTTATGTCTTGTTGGTGAATGGTTTCTTTTAACAGTATATAATGTCCTTCCTTATCCCTTTTGATTAAATTAGTCTTGAAGTCGATTTTATTCCGTATGAGGATGGCCACCCCTGCTTGCTTACAAGGACAGTGTGCATGGTATAAATTTTCCCAACCTTTCACCTTCAGCCTGTGTATGTCTTTTCCATTCAGATGTGTCTCCTGGAAGCAACATATTGTTGGATTTGTTTTTTTTAATCCACGTTACAACTCTATGTCACTTTATTGGAGAGTTTAAGCCATTAACGATTAGAGTTACTATTGATATATGGTTTGTATTGCCACCCGTCTTTGATTATTTATCTTTTTTATAAAATTTAGTTTGTTTATCCATGATTAGCTTTTCCCCCTCCCTCTGTCATTACTGAGGAAATTCCCACTGATGGTTTTCGTTGTTGATATTCATTTTTTCCTCGTGTAGTGTTTTCCTTAAGATGCTTTGCAATGCTGCTTTTCTGGCTGCAAATTCTTTTAGCTTTTGTTTATCACAAAATATTTTTATTTAGTTGTCTTACCTGAAACTTAATTTTTCTGAATACAGATTTCTTGGTTGTCATCCATTGTTTTTAAGTGTTTGAAATACGTTGTTCCAGGATCTTCTCACTTTCAGCGTCTGTGATGAAAAATCTGTTGTTAACATTTTTGGTTTACCCCTGATTGTAAT
This sequence comes from Callospermophilus lateralis, assembly GCF_048772815.1. Lineage (NCBI taxonomy): Eukaryota > Metazoa > Chordata > Mammalia > Rodentia > Sciuridae > Callospermophilus > Callospermophilus lateralis. Next base: position 984,435 of record NW_027514392.1, on the reverse strand, counting down.
CTGCCTCCTTTCTCTTGTAGCTTTTAATATTTTCTCTTTGTTTTGTATATTGGATATCTTCATAACAATGTTTCTTGGCATTGGTCTACTGTGATTTTTTTGTGCTCGGTGTCTTGTAAGCATCTACAATTTTTTTTATCCGTTTCCATTTTTATTTATGGAAAGTTTTCTGTAATTATTTCATTCAGCAGGTTACTCATTCCCTTGGTTTGAATCTCTGTACCTTACTCTATCCAGATGACTCATAAGTTTTTTTTTTTTATGATATCCCATATCTCTTGGATGTTTTTCTCATGACTTTTTACCAGCACTTCTTTGTTGGCTAGACTTTTTTCAAGATGATATATTTTGTCTTCATTATCTGACATTCTGTCTTCTACTCGCTCCACTCTGTTAGTGATACTCTCAATTGAGTTTTTAATTTGGTTTATCATTTCCTTCATTTCTAGAATTATTGTTTGATTTTTTTATAATCTCTATCTCCTAATAAAGATGCTTAATTTCTTTTTATATCTGTTTATGTAATTCATTTTCAATGTGTTCTTTCACTGTTTGGTTTTGATGTCTCGTATCCTCTTTAAGGTTCCATTCCATCTGTCTAAGGTATTCCTTGAGTTCTTTATATGACCATTTTTCTGATGATTCCTTCTGAATATTTAGGCTGTCCATTGTTGTTTGTACTCCTTTTCTTCCTTGTTTTTTTATGCTGCTCATGTTACTTCTTGTTTTGTTTGACTGCTGAGTTACTGCTTACTCTTATAAATTTATTTGATGCTTCGGAGGAAAGATATTAGAAGGGAAGGGAAGAAGTCACTAAAGAGAATGAGAGTAGGCAGGTAGAATTCAAGGAAGGGGGAATAAGAAAATTGAAAAGAAATGAAAAGACAAAAGAAAAATAGAAAATAAATAAAGAAAAAAAATTAAATAATAATTATAATTAAAAAATGAAAATTAAAATTTAAAATAATATTAATAATAATAATGATAAAATAAAAAAATAAAAACATTAAAAAAAGTTAAAGAACAACAACAACAAAAATGAAAATGAAAGATATAGAAAAAATATAAATTAAAAAAATAATAATAATAAATGCAGTCATAGCGTTCAATTAACTTCTCTTTCAGTAGGTGGAGCTGTGTGCACTGGGCCAAGCTTCTCCTCTCAATAAGTGGGAACCAATCACTGTGCAGCAGCTCTTCCTCCCAGACTTGGCGGATCTCCAATCCTGAGTGCCTAGGGCCTTCTCTTGTGCTTCCTCAAGCCATGCCTTGCTCACCTGTGACGCTCACCACAATAGTGGTTACAAGCCAGAACTCTACTCCTGGCAGCCCTGTTTTCATGAATGCCTGGGCACACTCTCCCTGTTTGCCTCCCTCAGACCCTAGTTTTGTAGAGCTTGGGGCTGAGGACCCCCAGCGAATTTTCTTGCCCTCTGGGAGCCATGCCCCCGGTACGTGGTGTAAGAGACCTCAATTGTCAGCACTTGTGGGATCAGGAGCCGGGAATTCCATGCGCTAGTCCCGAGCCAATCCTGATTCCCTAGGTCTGGCTATCGTGCTCACGGGAGAGCTGGGAGAGGCCCTTAAGGCTGAGCTGGGAGGGGCCCTTAAGGTTTCCCCGCTGTGTTGAGAGAGATGGCTAGGGGATTACACACCTGTCACGCTGGTTTTAATGAAGTTATCTCCTCTGCCCGTGAAGTCATTTCTATGCTATGGTGGTATCCCATGCAAATGGTGACCGTTTGTTCCCTTTGCAAGGTAACCAACGCAACGGGTGGGTCCTGACTGTCTCTCCCAAGCGCCGTTTCAATCCTGTGGCCACTGCTTTTGAAGGCTTGGTTGGCTTTTACCTCTGAAAGTTCAGAAGGGCCGAACAGTTATTTCAGTGGGATCTTAGTGCTGAGTCATGAGAACCAGGCAAACCGGAGGTTGAATGCAGCCCATCCAGGCTCGGTGTGTGTTCTGAGGGGCCCAGAATGTTCGCCCCAGATCCACATCAGGTCAACATTGCCTACTGATTCTGAGCAAACAGCATTTAGACAGTTTACGACTCCCTATGCCCGCTCAGCTGAAGAGGTCAGAGACTTGATTTTTCCATGCCTGCCTTCATGATGGATCTCCTGTATTGCTAATTTTTATATCTGTGCATGTGAGTGTGTATGTATGAGAGTGTATATATATATATATACACTCTCCAGATTTTTTAAAATATGAAATATATGTGTCTTATTATAAACTCCCTAAATTCATTCATATTCATATGTGTGTATTTATAATCAACTTTCCACAAGATTATTCTCAGAAATAATCATCCACCTGAAATACATATTTGTTTTCTAGTACTGAAAACTAAATTCAGTGAAAGGTGCAAACAAAACCTAATATTTCTACAGTTACTGAGCTAGTTTAACATCAATGCAAGTATATTCTTAGGGGACATGATGTGTATTTTGACTTTCATTTTTATTCAACACTGGTACATTACTACTCCTTCAGTTAATGCACATCATAGGATATATATTTCGTTCACAAGTTAGAAAATTTATAGGCATTTGTTTCACGATCAATCACTTCCTGATTCAGAACACATGATTCTTCTATGTTTCTTGACTGGTCTTTTCATGAGACTTCTTTCCAAACACATTATTTTCGTTTAACATCATCACTTATAAAGCAAAACTCAAACACCCTTCATGATAAACCATAATCCTAATATTACCATTAGATATATAACTGGTTGGAATGAATGATTATATATCAATATAAGATTTCTTATATATTTTCAGATTTCAATTCAATCCATTATTTAAAGTGGAACCAGTTACATTATTTATTCATATTATCGTCTATTCATGCATTATCTCTATATTCATAGACACAGGGTACACCTCTTTGTACCCCTAATACTAATGTATATGTCTTCAAAATATTGCTCCCAGACATAGTGAAAGAAATACTCATGTTACCTGATCTACATATACATTTTACCACAGTAATATTCTGAACAAAAAAAAATGTAAACGTCACACTTATGATTGTACCAAAGCCTAAAAGGAAAGTGAACATGGATAACTAATAACATCCGTGTCCAGGTTGCCTAATGCTCTCAAATGTAAATCCCATTGGTGACAACATATTTGTTTTTACCTATGATTATATATTCAAACTCAACCCTGTTGAAAATGTCTAATCCTATCACTCATTTATACTTTGCCTGATTTCGTTATGTCGCTATTGATACTTGCTTTTCTACATAATTTCCCCAGTTCATTATTGTGAATGACTCTTCACATGTACTGACATTTACATTCACTCTCTAAACGAAACCCTATTGCTAAATAAGCTCTTTATTCCAAATCATATTCTCACTCTTCTTCCTAAACCTACCGACTATCTTTCTAATCCTACCGACTATCACTTTTTGACTGGATGTTCTCTTCTACATTCAATCATCCAAGGTACACGGTCCTATGCCATTGTATATTGATTTAACTGAGACAATTGTACAGAACGTAATTCAACACTATGTATCCCAATCAAGGGCCCAATGCCCTTCTGGGCTTCAAATCTTTCTTAGATTTCCGTTTTCATACATATATTTCACTTATATATTCTTATAAATATCGCAGGTACCCAATCCCTTTATTCATCCTGCAGAATGATTCCTAACCCAAATCGAACATATAATTAACCCTAACCATACACTAACTTTACCGAAGAGCAGGGACAGAGTTGGTATTAATATACAGGAATGTAGGGTATCTTCACCTGCTGAGAACCTCAAATGTTCATTTAGAAATGATCCCTGGTGAAGATGAAGGCAGCTATGAAAGACCTCAGAAAGCAAAAGTCATCTTCCATGGCAATCATCCTGGTCGGGTTGAAGGGTTGTGTCTGAATCATTCTCTCTCTTCTTAATGTATACAAGATGGACCAAACCAGTTCTGTGTGGAGAGCTGTTCCGGGGTGCTTATGATTGATATGACATTCTAACTTGTGAAAGTGTTACAGGAAAACTGGGGCAGCCTCCACCTCATGGGACTTTTGGAAGCAACTGTTACGGCAAAGTGGTTGTCAAGGCAGTGACATAATTCAGATCCTGAAGAAAGTGACCTCACCTCACTTCCTTGGTGATAAAACTCTCTGAACTTGGGATCCAGGAAGCCAGGCACTCAGAGACAGTCCCTGTCCCAGTCCCAGTGGTCTCACATGTTTGGATTTACCAAGGACAGAGTCAGTCTTTCTTGGAACCTACAGATGTGAGGATGACGAAATGCCAGGAAACCTTTGAAGAGGGGCTTTTCCTGAGAAAGCAGGTAGTGTCTCACCACTGGCTCTTGACAACTTCACAGAGTTGGCCATGCAGACCAGAACTGAGACAGGAGAGGTCATTTTGGGGAAACATAGTATGGCCCACCAGTCAGAGGACACTCCGGAGAGTCACAGACCTACTTGGGGGAAGGAGGTGCCTTTTTGGGTGTGGGTGTGATTTTGTGGTTTTGGCTCATGTTCTCAGAATAGGTAGGAAAGGCGGTTTGTTTGGTTTAGAGTGGACTATTTTTAGTAAGTCCTTTGACAATGCGAGTGTCTGTGTATCCCACTGTGTTCATGATTGTAGACATTAGAAGAGAGAATGGATCAATGGATGTTTCCTGTCTACTAGAAAGCTTGCCAGCATTCATTGTGCCCAATATATGAGTGGACTCAGGCTTGCCTTATAGATGGGCAACACCTACTAGCTTCATAATTTCCTGTTTTCTCCTTCAATTCTGGCAACACTCCAGAATAGTATCATGGTTTTGTGTCCAAGATATGTACCACCTCCAATATCTGTGACATGGCCATGTACTAGATAGTTGAAGGGAATGGCTAGCATCTCAGAAATCTCAGATATCAGTTGACCAGGAAAGTCTCAGTGGAGAAACCCTGCTTTGGTCCTTTTGCTTACCTATTGTTCTGTTGCCCTGAATGTCAGGAAGATCTTTGCCTCAAGCCACCACTTTGTGAAGCCTGAAGAAAACAGTTTTCAAATGCAAATAAATGGGCATCACCTGTGGATCCATGCTTAATTGCTTTGAAAAGGGATATGTCTGAATCAGTCTCTTGGCCCTGTGTGAGGCTGTGGCTTAGATTCTCAGCACCTGATGGATCTAAAGATAGATCCCATGCATGCATCCAAAACCAAAATGGCAAAAAGATCAGATATTGTTGATTAACTCTCTTGCCTTCCTCTGGTAGGTTCCTGAAATCCATCAAGTGAGAACAGGGATCCTTTGGGTCAAATAAGTTCTTCAAAACCCAGCAGAGGCTAGCCCATAGATGCTTGTTTTTTCTCATGACTCCAATTCACTTAAAGAATCTAAACCTCAAAGTCAGTAGTCCTCAAGTTGGAGAAGCCAAACAGTATTAAAGGAAGGCCTATTTGATCACTCCTGGTTTACAGGAAGGGTGTCCACGCCACCCTGACTTTAGGCAAATGAGGGGCAGAAAGCTTATTTTGGACACTGACGTGGGCTGCTCCCCTCATGGAAACCTCCAGCCACAGGTTATGATGAGTGTCTATATGGAAGAAGATTTGGGCCATGTGGGAGTGTTTTGGTTTTAATTGTGGACATTTGAATGGTGGTTGGAAGAGATGACTGGGTCCACCTGGGCTTGCACTCTGGTGTGATTCCCCTTAGAGACTGAGTTCTGGTACTGATCTCAGAGAAGTATTGCCATGAATTGTGTTGGGATTTTAGATGGCCATGCATGAGAGTTGCCCTTGGAAAGTGACATCTAGGCCCAAGTTGACTTTCCAAAGATCACAGGAAATCTCATCCATATATCACATGATTTTATTCTTAAAGACTTGGCAGCCATTTTTGAGAGTCAAAACACACATGGACCTCACATTGTAGACCTAAATGGGCCTGGCTTAATCTGACATTTTGGCCACTCTTTGGGAAGCTTTGCCTGTGAGAATTCTCCAGAGTTTTCATTGAAATGAGCTTAGTCACCATTTAATGGTTCCTGAATAAATTGAAACCCACAGTGCCTCCAACTTCTTTCTTGAAAATTGGCTAGATAAATACCATAAAAATTTTTGAAATTCCCATGACCAGGTGGCAGGAGAACATTTGGATGTCCTGTTGCTGATCATGAGTATGTAAGACAGTGCCCTGATTGACTTGGTTTTATGAAAATGGTGTAGAACAGAGATGCCAGTAAATTGGATCCTGCTGAGTAGTTGTCCTAGAGCAGTGGTTGGCAGGTGGGTGATAAAACATCATTGGTGGGCCATGTGGATCTGCCATTGGCTTGCAAATTGATTGTGACTGACATTTTGCAGCCAGTAGACTCTTATATGTAAAAGCATATTGTTATATGGAGAGGTTTCAGGGCAATGTTCAAAATCAGGTTGCTATGGTCAATGGGGCAAGCAATGTGGGATAGAAGCCTGGTTGGTGCATTCTCCTGTAGAACCCGACCCACCACAATTGACAGAACTCACTTCAGCACTGTGTCCCTGTTGAACTCTTTGTAATACATGAAGCAAATTCCAAACTCCCAGTGCAGCAGCTAGAAACACCATGAATAGTGGAGGATGACCAAATGGATTTACAGTGCACACGGGGAGACACTTAGACCCCAGTGGCCACAAGTTACATACAAATAGAAAATTCAGCACTGCTGCCTCATGTTCATTGGAAAATAAGAAACAATGTCATCCATGTCACATAGATGAAGACCCAGCTTTGATGGTGTCACTCCAAATGAAGCTAATGCTCCTGACAACAGCATATATTTCATTGCCAAACCTTAGAGGCAGTTTCTCCAGATGTCAGGCTGGCAGAACTTCATGTTTGTGGAGTGTTTACCCTGTCCCTTACTTTTGGAACCTCTTCTACCACCTCCAAATTTGTGAACTCCTGAGCATTTTCCATTCCACATATGTATTCACAGATTTTCTAACTCCTCTCCTCTAATTGTGTCTTATGTGGGGCGAAGGTAATGTCAAGGCATTGTTCTGAATGAGAGTGGGAAGTTTTTTGTGTAGCACATATTTGCATACACATTGGATACATTTTCAAATTTTCCATTCGAAATACTGAATCCCTGACACTAACACATACCCTAATAGACTTTGACTTTTAATGCTAATATTATGGAGAAAAATAACCCAAACAGAATAGAAATACAAGAGGTTCACAGGAGGCATGGTGTATAGTTGGACTTGCCTTTCGTATGATAAATGGTAGGTGTTATAAATCTAGCAAATTTTAATTGAAATAGTTCTCCATGTGTTTTAAAAGTTAACAAATATGTGAATAACTGTCTCCCTTTCTCTGTTGCCTATTCATCACATGTATTTTTATATGCACATATCGAATTCTACCTGGTATCACTCGTCCATTTTGTGAGGTGGCTGGCTTGGCAGATACAAATTGTGAGAAGAGATCACTCCTACTTAATGCTGTTGGAACTGAAAATTCAACATACGGGTGAGCTTCTTAGTTGAACGACATAAATCCATGTTCATTAAAATGAATATTTTTGGATCTGTGGATGATATATATTTCATGGTGAATTTCGATTGGCATACATAATGCTACTTTTTAATGTCTCTGTGTGTATGTGTATATATATATACATATATATTTTTTTTCACTCTGCAGATTTTTCAAAATATGAAGTATATTTTTCTTATTATACACTCCCTAAATTCATTCATATTCATGTATGTGGATTTATAATCAACTTTTCAAAAGATTATTCTCAGAAATATTCATCCACTTGAAATACTTATTTGTTTCCTAGTACTGAAAACTAACTTCAGGGGATCATATGATGGCTGCGAATGGAGTGCATCACCCCCATGTACTGCGTCACTGTGAGGGAGAATGACGAGTTAGAATGGCTAAAACCTATCTTGTTAGGAATTTCCAGCAAAATTGTGGTTCTCCAAAACCAAGTGTACATATTTCCATCTCAGGAGGATCAGCTACGGGGGCTCAAACGCGAGTGATTTGTCCTCACAGAAGGTCATGCGACTTATTCAGGAAATCGCTCCGTGGCTAGAGTCTGTTGCGCGTGCTGGGAAACGACGAGATAGCAAGGCAAATATACAGCGGTGCAGGTACTGTGGGCTCCTGCCAGGTATGCAATCACTGTGCTCAGTGCTGAATTCTGGGTTTGAGACGGGAAAGCATGCAGTCCAACTCGTTTCTCCACACCCGTCAGACCACAGAGGAACCCAGCGGCCACCATCATGGAGAGGTGACTTCATCATCCCTGTTTTCGACTGATCGCAGCTTATTCAGCTATAGAACAGGTAATTTCAGGATGCCATTCACCTTTGTGTTGCAGACAAATTACTCAGGCTCAGTGCTAAAGAACCCGCAGAAACTGCGTCTTGGAGCCTGCTTCTATTAGAACATACAGCGAGCCCAGAGCGGCCGAATTCCGCCTCCAGGAACTGATCTGGCCCAGGGCTAAAGAACCGGCGGAAACTGCTTCTCGGTCCGGGTCTTGCTGAATATCAGTAAATATCAACCGAGCCTTCATCGGCAGTGGCAACAGGATTGAGACGGGGCTTGTGAATGCCGGTCAGGACTCACCGATTGCTTTAGTCACCCAGCAAAGGGAACGAAATGCTGCCTTTTGCATGGGATACCAACATGGCAGAGATCTGATGTCATCAGAAAGCAGCAGAGGAGATAACCTCATTGATACCAGCGGTGACAGAAAGAGTTGGTCTCCTGGTAATGAAAGTGAGTCACAAACACCCGGGTCTCTCTCACTTTGTCATCAAGCCAGAGGGGCAGAGCAGAGCCGCCGCCCACGCCCGGAACAGGCCCAGCGACACACCTGCATGGTAGTCACGTCACCCCAATTTTAATAGAGACATAGCAGAGCCGCCACCCTTGCCCAGAACAGGCCCAGCGACCCACAGGCGAGGTAGTCACATCAAACGAATTGGAGTAGTTGCAGAGCAGAGCCTTCTCCCGCACCTAGTACAATCCCAGTGGCCCACCGGCATGGTAGTCAGGTCACCCCAATATTAGTAGGGGAAGAGCAGAGCCTTCGCCCGCACCCAGAACAGGCCCAGCAACCTGCCGGCATGGTAGTCACGACCCCCCAATTGGAGTAGGGGCAGAGCAGAGCCATCACCCGCGCCCGCAAGGTAGGCACACCTGCACCTGACAGGCAGAAGAGGCCCATCGCCCTGCCGGCACGGCAGACACTTCACCCCATTTGGAATAGGAGCAGAGCAGATCCATTGCCCATGCCCGCAAGGCAGGCAGACCTGCGACAAACTGGCGGAACAGGCCCAGCAACACACCTGCATGGTAGTCACGTCACCCCAATTGGTATAGGGGCAGAGCAGAGCCGCCGCCAGCACCTACAAGGTAGGCAGACCTGTGACCGATCGGCAGAACACCCCAGGGGTCCACGGGTAATAAATGCAGCAGATGGAATGTCAGATAAAGAACTCAGGATATACATGCTTCAGATGATCTGGAGTCTCAAGGAACACATTAGACAGCAAAATCAGACAATGAAAGATCACTTCGACAATGAATTACATAAACAAATCCAAGAAGCAAAAGATCAGCTATACAGAGAGATAGAGGTTGTAAAAAATAACAAACAGAAATTCTAGAAATGCAGAAAGCAATAAACCAACTAAAAAACTCAATTGAGAAGACTACCAGCAGAGTAGAACACTTAGAAAATAGAACATCAGACAATGAAGACAAAGTATTCCAACTTGAAAAGAACATAGACAGCTCAGCAAGACTGTTAAGAAACCATGAACAGAATATCCAAGAAATACGGGATAACATAAAGAGACCAAACATAAGAGTCATTGGAATACAGGAAGGTATAGAGGTTAAAACCAAAGCAATGAGGAATGTATTCAATGAAATAATACGAGAAAACTTCCCAGACTTGAAGAATCAGACTGACTCCCAAGTCCTAGAAGCCTACAGGACGCCAAATGTGCAAAATCATAAGAGATCCACACCTAGACACATTATAATGAAGATGCCCAACGTACACAATAAGGAGAGAATTTTAAATGCTACAAGAGAAAAAAAGCAGATTACATTTAGGGGTAAAACAATCAGGATAACAGCTGATCTTTCAACACAGACTCTGAAAGCTAGAAAATACTTGAATAACATTTTTCAAACACTGAAAGAAAATGGATTCCAACCAAGAATTGTGTATCCAGTGAAATTAAGCTTCAGGATGGAAGATAAAATTATAACCTTCCATGATAAAAAAAAAGTTAAAATAATTTGTAGCTAGAAAACCATCTCTTCAAAACATCCTCGGAAAATATTACAGGAAGAAGAAAGGGAAATAACAATAAAAACCAACAGTGGGATGTAGTACAGTAAAAGTGGGAAATAATCAAAGAAGAAAACAATCCATGTTTAATAACATAAAAAAACAAATAGGGCTAGAAGAACAACCATTATCTCAATAATAACTGTAAATGTTAATGCCTTAAACTCACCAATTAAGAGACAGAGGCTAGTAGAATGGATCACAAAACAATAATATGCTGCCTACAGGAGACGCATTTGATAGGAAAAGACATACATAGACTGAAGGGGAAAGGTTGGGAAAAATCATATCACTTATATGGATTTCGGAAACAAGTAGGCGTGTCCATACTCATATCAAATAAAATAGATTTCAAGCCAAAGTTAATCAAAAGGGATAAAGAGGGACACTATATACTGCTCAAGAGAACCATACAGCAACAAGACATAACCATTATAAATATATATATGCCCCAAAACAATGGTGCAGCTATGTCCATCAAACAAACTTTTCTCCACATCAAGAGTCTAATAGACCACCATACAATAATCATGGGAGACTTCAACACACCTCTCTCACCACTGGACAGGTCTTCCAAACAAAAGTTGAAATAGAAAACTATAGAACTCAATAATACAATTAATAACCTAGACTTTCTTGACATATATAGAATATACTCCACAACATCAAGCAGTTACATTTTTCCTCAGCAGCACATGGATCCTTCTCAAAAATAGATCATATATTATGTCACAGGGCAATTCTTAGACAATATAAAGCAGTAGAGATAATACCATGCATCTTATCTGATCATAATGGAATATAAACTAAAAATCAATGATAAAAGAAGGAAGGAAAAATCATGCATCACTTGTAGAATGAACAACAGGTTACTGAATGAACAATGGGTTATAGAAGACATAAAGGAGGAAATTAAAAAATTCTTAGAGATAAATGAAAACACAGGCACAACATATCAGAATCTATGGGACACAATGAAATCCGTTCTAAGAGGAAAATTCATTGCTTGGATTTCATTCCTTAAAAAAAGAAAAAAACAACAGCAAATAAATGATCTCATACTTCATCTCAGAATCCTAGAAAAAGAAGAGGAAAACAACAGCAAAATAAGTAGAAGGTAAGATTTAATTAAAATCAAAGCTGAAATTAATGAAATCGAAATAAAAGAAACAATTGAAAAAATTGAGGAAACTAAAAGTTGGTTCTTTGAAAAAATAAATAAAATCGACAGACCCTTAGCCATGCTAATGAAAGAAGAAGAGAGAAAACTCAAATTACTAGCATATGGGATGAAAAAGTCAATATCACATGTTAAGGTCTATAAACAAGTCAGCATGGCACCTGGTATTTTGCCAGAGAAATGTTAGGGTCTGTAAACAAGTCTGGATGGCACCTGGCCAAATGCCATAGGTAGTGGTTTTTGAAGTAACAAAAGCAAGCCATTAAGTGTGGAGATTCCTTATTGGTTGACTGCTGTATCTATTTTATGCTAATTAGATAAGCTTTATAAAATGTATAAATATCGCTCGGATTCTACAATAAACGGCTTCCACTCCTGCTGTATCAATCTACACAAGTTATTTGTCACCCCCTGGCAATCACAGCAGATATTTCTGAAATACAGAAGATAATAAGAAATTAATTTGATTCGTTATACTCCAATATAATAGAAGATAGTGAAGGCATCGAAAAATTTCTTAAGTCATATGATCTGTCCAGATTGAGTCAGGAGGATATAGACAACCTAAACAGACCAATATCAATTGAGGAAATAGAAGAAACCATCCAAAGATTACCAACTAAGAAAAGACCAGGCCAGTATGGGTATACAGCAGAGTTTTACAAACCCTTAAATATGAACTAATACCAATACTTATCAACCTATTTCAGGAAATTGAAAAAGAGGGAGATCTTCCAAATTCATTCTACCAGGCCAATATCACCCTAATTTCTACACCAGACATAAACACTTCAAACAAAGAAAACTACAGACCAATATCCCTAAAGAACCTAAATGCAAAAATCCCTAATTAAATTCTGGCGAATCAGATACAAAAACATATTAAAAAAATTGTGCACCATCATCAAGTAGGATTCATCCGTGGAATGCAAGGCTTGTTCAATATACGAAAATCAATAAATGTTATTCACCACATCAATAGACTTAAAAATAAGAACCATATGATCATCTCGATAGATGCACAAAAAGCATTCGACAAAGTATAGCATCCCTTTATCTTCAAAACTCTAGAAAAACTAGGAATAACAGGAACATACCTCAATATTGTAAAAGCAATCTATGCTAAGCCTCAAGCTAGCATCATTCTGAATCTAGAAAAATTGAAGGCATTCCCTCTAAAATCTGGAACAAGAATGGGATGCCCTCTCTCACCACTTCTGTTCAATACAGTTCTCGAAACACTGGCCAGAGCAATTAGACAGACGGAAGAAATTAAAGGCATAAAAATAGGAAAAGAAGAACTTAAATTATTACTATTGCAGAAGACATGATTCTATACCTAGCAGACCCAAAAGGGTCTACAAAGAAACTAATAGAGCTAATAAATGAATTCAGCAAAGTGGCAGGATATAAAATCAACACACATAAATCAAAGGCATTCCTCTATATCAGCGACAAATCCTCTGAAATGGAAATGAGAACAACCACTCCATTCACAATATCCTAAAAAAAAAAAAAGATGGGAATCAACCTAACAAAAGAGGTGAAAGTCTTATACAATGAAAACTACAGAACCCTAAAGAGGGAAATATAAGAAAATCTTAGAAGATGTAAAAATATATCCTGTTCATGGATAGGCAGAACTAACATCATCAAAATGGCGATATTACCAAAATTTCTCTATAGGTTTAATGCAATGCCAATCAAAATCCCAAAGGCATTTCTTGTAGAAATAAAGAAAGCAATCATGAAATACATATGGAAAAATAAAAGTCCCAGAATAGCAAAAACAATGCTAGGCAGGAAGTGTGAATCAGGCGGTAGAGCGATACCAGACTTCAAACTATACTACAGAGCAATAGTAACAACAATAGCATGGTACTGGTACCAATATAGGCCGGTGGACCAATGGTACAGAATAGAGGACACAGAAACCAATCCACAAAACTACAACTATCTTATATTTGATAAAGGGGCTAAAAGCATGCAATGGAGGAAGGATAGCATCTTCAACAAATGGTGTTTGAAAAACTGGAAATCCATATGTAACAAATTGAAACTGAATCCCTTTCTCTTGCCATGCAGAAAAGTTAACTCAAAATGGATCAATGAGCTTGATATCAAATCAGAGACACAGTGTCTGATAGAAGAAAAATTTGCTTACGATGTGCATACTGTGGGGTCGGGCTCCAAATTCCTCAATAGGACACCCATAGCACAAGAGTTAATAACTAGAATCAACAAATGGGACATAAACTAAAAAGTTTTTTCGCAGCAAAAGAAGCAATAAGAGAGGTAAATAGGGAGCCTACATCCTGGGAAGAAATCTTTACTCCTCACACTTCAGATAGTGCCCTAATATCCAGAGTATACAAAAAACTCAAAAAATTAGACAATAAGATAACAAATAACCCAATCAACAAATGGGCTGAGGACCTCAACAGACACTTATCAGATGAGGACTTACAATCAATCAACAAGTACATGAAAAAATGCTCACCATCTCCAGCAGTCAGAGAAATGCAAATCAAAACCACCCTAAGATACCATCTCACTCCAGTAAGATTGGCAGACATTATGAAGTCAAACAACAACAAGTTCTGGCAAGGATGTGGGGAAAGAGGTACACTTGTACATTGCTGGTGGGACTGCAAATTGGTGCAGCCAATTTGGAAAGCAGTATGGAGATTTCTTGGAAAGCTGGGAATGGAACCACCACGATGTAGCAGGGACACTGCTACATCGATGTTCATAGCAGAACAATTCACAACAGGAAGACTGTGAAACCAACTTAGATGCCCTTCAATGAAAGAATGGAGAAAATACTGTGGCATTTATACACAATGGAGTATTACTCTGCATTGAAAAATGAAAAAAATCATAGAATTTGGAGGGAAATGGATGGCATTAGAGCAGATTATGCTAAGTGAAGCTACCCAATCCTTAAAAAACAAATGCCAAATCTCATCTTTGATATACGGAGAGTAACAAAGAACAGAGGAGAGACAAAGAGCATGACAAGATGATTAACATTAAACCGGGATGAGAGGTGGAAAGGAAAGGGAGAGAGAAGGAAAATTGCATGGAATTGGAAGGAGACCCTCAGGGTTATATAAAATTACATACAAGAGAAAGTGAGGGGAAAGGGAAAAATAATACAAGGGGGACAAATTTATTACAGTAGAGGGGGTAGAGAGATAAGAGGGGAGGGGCGGGGAGGGGAGGGGGGATAGTAGAGGATAGGAAAGGCAGCAGAATTCAATAGACACTAGTATGGCAATATGTGAATCAATAGATGTGTAAATGATGTGTTTCTGTAATCTGTACATGGGGTAAAAATGGGAGTTCATAATGCACTTGAATCAAAGTGTGAAATATGATATAACAACTATGTAATGTTTTGAACAATTATAAATAAAAATAAAAAAAATAAAACTAACTACGGTGAATAATGCATGAAATCCTAATATTTCTACAGTAACTGAACCAGTTTAACATCAATGCAAGTAGATTCCTATGGGACATGATGTGTACTTTTACCTTCATTTTTATTCAACACTGGTACATTACTATTTCATCAGTTTATGCACATCACAGGATATATATTTCATCCACAATTTAGCAAACTTTTTGCATTTGTTTCACTTTCAATCAATTCCTGCTTTGAACACATGGATTCCTCCATATTTCTTGACTGGTCTTTTCATGAGACTTCCTTCCAAACACATTATTTTTGATTTCCATAAACACTTTTGAAACAAAACTCACACACACTTCATGATAAACAATAACCCTAAGATTACCATTATATGTGTAACTGGTTGGAGTGAATGATTGTATGTCAATATATGATTTCCTATATATTTTAAGATATCAATTCAATCCATTATTTAAAGTGAAAAAAGTTATATTATTTATTCACACTAAGGTCTATTCATGCATTATCTCTATATTCGTAGACACAGGGTACACCACTTGGTACCCACAATACTAATTTATGTGTCCTCAAATATTGCTCCCAGAAATGGTGGAAGAAATACACATATCATATGATCTACATATATATTTGATCACAATAATTTTCTGGGCACAAAATGCAAAGGTCACACTTATGATTGTACCAAATCCTAAATGGAAAGTGAACATGGCTTACTAAAAACATCCATATCCAGGTTGCCTAATGCTTTCAAATGTCATTCCTATTGGTGACTACATATTTGTTTCTTCCTAAGATTATGTACTCAATCTCAACCCTGTTGAAAATGTCTAATCCTATCACTCACTATATAATTGCCTCATTTCATAATGTCTCTATTGATATTTTCCTTCCTACATATTTTCCCCAGTTAATCATTGTGACTGACTCTTCACATGTGCTGACATTTACATTCACTCTATAACCGAAACCCTATTGCTACAGAAATTTTTGTCCAAATTTTATACTCACTCTTTTTTATAAACCTACCGACTATCTTCCTAATCCCACCGACTATCTCAATTTGAGTGGATGTTCTCTTCTAAAATCAAACATCCAAGGTATAAGGTGCTATGCCATTGATTATCAATTTATCTGAGACATCTGTGTAGAACGTAATTAAAAGCTAAGTATCCCAATCAAGGGCCTAATGCCCTTCTGGGCTTCAAATCTTACCAACATTTCTGTTTTCATACTTATATTTCACCTCTATAATCTTATAAATATCGCAGGTTCCCAATACTATTAATCATCCTGCAGGATGATTCGTAATCCAAATCGAACATGTTAATAACCCTAACCATACACTCTTCCCTCAATCTAACTTTACAGAAGAGCAGCGAGAGAGTTCATCTTACAATACAGGAATGTAGGGGATCTGCCTCCTGCTGAGAACCTCAAAGGTCCATGCAGATTTGATCCCTGGAGAAGATTAGGCAGCTATGAAGGACCTGAGAGAGCAAAAGTCATCTTCCATCGCAAACAACCTTTCCAGAATGAAGGGTTTTGTCTGAATAAGCCTCTCTTCTTAATGTAGAGAAGATGGACCATACCAGGCATGTGTGGAGAGCTGTTCCTGGGTGCCTATGGTTGATATACCATTCTAACATATGAAAGTGTCACAGGAAGTAAGGGCTGCCTCCATCTCATAGGACTATTGGAAGCTACTGTTAGGACAAAGTGGTTGCCAAGGCAGTGACCTCATTAAATTCCTGAAGCAAGTAATCTCACCTCACTTCCTTGGTGATGAAACTCTCTGAACTTGGCATCCGGGAAGCCAGGCACGCAGAGCCAGTCCCATTCCCAGTCCCAGTGGTCTCACTTGTTTGGATTTAACAAGGACAGAGTCAGTCTTTCTTGGTACCTACTGATGTGAGGATGGACAAATGTCAGGAAAGCTCTGAAGAGAGGCCTTTCCTGAGAAAGCAGGTAGTTGCTCACAGCTGGCTAGTGACAACTTCACAGATTGGGCCAATGAGACCATATCTGACACAGGACAGGCGATTTCATCAGAACATAGTATGGCCCACCTGTCAGAGGACACTCCTGATAGTCACAGACCTACTTGGGGGAAGGAGCTGCCTTTGTGTGTGTGGGTGTGGGTTTGAGGTTTTGTCTCATGTTCTGAGAATAGGTAGGAAAGGCGGTTTGTTTGTTTTGGAGTGAACTGTTTCTGGTAAGTCGTTTGACAAGGCCAGTGTCTCTTTGTCTGTGTATCCCACTGTGTCCGTGGTTTTAGACATTAGAAAAGAGAATGAATCATTGTATGTGTCCTGACTAGTAGAAAGCTTCCCAAGATTCATCTTGCCCAATTTATGAATGGACTGTGGCTTGACTTATGGGTGGGCAACTCCTACAATCTTGCTAAGGTCCTGTTTTCTTCCTGAATTCTGGCCAATTTCCAGAATAGTCTCATTGTTTTGTGTCCAAAATATGTACCACCTCCAATCTCTGAGACTTGGCCATGTACTGGATTGCTGAAAGGAATGGGAGCATCTAAGAAAACTCAGATATGAGTGTGACGAGAAAATTCTAATAGAGAAACCCTGCTTTGGGCCTTTTGCTTACCAATTGTTCTGTTGCCCTGAATGTCAGAACGTCTTTGCCTCAGGCCACACCTTTGTAGAGTCAAAAGAAATTGTTTTCAAATAGAAATGAATGGGCATCACCTGTGGCTCTTTGCTTAATTGCTTTGGAAAGGGATGTGTCTGAATCAGCTTTTTGGCCCTGTGTGAGGCTGTGGCTTAGATTCTTAGCACCTGATGGATCTAAAGAAAGATCCCATGTGTGCATCCAAAACCAAAATGGACAAAAGAGCATTCATTTTGGATGAAGTCTCTCGCATTCCTCTGTAAGGTTCCTGACCTTCATCAAGTGAGAATAGTGATCATTTGGTTTAAATGTGTTCCTCAAAACCCTGCAGAGGATAGCCCATAAGTGCTTGATTTTTCTCATGACTCCAAATCACATAAAGACTCTAAACCCCACAGTCAGTAGGCCTCAAATTGGAGAAGCAGTGCCATCTTAATGGCCGGCCAATTTGATCACTCCTGGTTCACTGGAAGGATGTCCAGGCCACCCTGATTTTAGGCAAATGAGGGGCAAGGGTGGTTATTTTGGACACTGTCTTGGGCAGCACCCCTCATGGAAACCTCCAGCCAGAGGTTATGATGAGTGGGTATATAGAAAAGATGAGTGACATGTGGGAGTGTTTTGGATTTAATTGTGGATATTTGTGTGGCAGTTGGAAGACATAACTGGGTCTACCTGGGCTTGAACTTTGGTGTGATTCCCCTTAGAGACTGAGTTCAGAAACTGACCTCAGAAAAGTATTGCCATGTATTGTGTTGGGATTAAAGAGGCCATGTATGAGAGTCACCCTGGGAAACTGAGATCTAGCCCCAGAGTGGCTTTGCACAGAGCACTGGGAATCTCAGGCAAGGTATCACATGATTTCATTCGAAAGACTTGGCAGCCATATTTGAGAGTCAAAACACACATGGAACTCACATTGTAGACCTCAATGGGCCTGGCTTAATGTGACCTTTTGTTCACTCTTTGAGAAGCCTTGCCTCTGAGGGTTCTTCAGAGCTTTCATTGAAATAATCTTCCTCACCATTTAATGGTTCCTGAAAAAATTGAAACCCACAGTGCTTCCAACTTCATCCTTGTAAAATGTCTAGATAAATACCATGAAATTTTTGAAATTCCCATGACTAGGTTGCACTAGAGAACCTTTGGATGTCCTGCTGCTGATCATGGATGTACCTGACAGTGCCTTGCTTGACTGGGTTTTATGAAAATGGTGTACAACAGAGGTCCCAGTAAGTTTCAGGCTCCTAAGAAGTGGGCCTAGAGTTGTGGTGGGCAGGAGTGTGATAAAACTTCTGTGTTGGAGCAATTTGGATCTTCCATTGGCTTAAAAATGGCTTGTGGCTTACATGGTGCAGCCAGCAGACCCTTATAAGTAAAGGCATCTTGTTATATGGAGAGGATTCAGGGCAATGTTCAGAATCAGGTTGCTATGGACAAGGATGCAATGGGGCAAGCTTTGAGGGATAGAAGATTGGTTGGTGCATTTTCCTGCAGACCCTGACCCACCACACGTGACAGAACTCCCTCCAGCACTGTGTCCCAGTTGAACTCCTTCTATTTTATGAAGCAAATACCAAACTACCAGTGCAGCAGCAAAAACCCCACAAAAAGTGTAGGAGGGCCAAATGGCTTCACAGTTCAACGGGGAGACACTTAGACCCCAGAGGCCACAGTTTACCTAAAAAGAAAAATATCAGCACTGCTGCCTCATGTTCATTGAAACATCAGAAACAATGTCCTCCAGGTCTCATAGATGCAGACCCAGCTTTGATGGTCTCACTACAAAGGAAGCCAAATCTCCTGACAAGAACATATATTTAAGTGCCCTATCTCAAGGCAGTTTCTCAAAAAGTTTTTAGGCCAGCAGAGCTCCATGTTTGTGGAGTGTTTACCCTGTCCCTTGCTTTTGGAAACTCCTCTAACACCTCCAAGGTTGTGAACTCCTGAGCATTTTCCATTCCAGATATGTGTTCACTGATTTTCTAACTCTTCTCCTCTAATTGTGTCTTACTTGGGGTGAAGGTAATGTCAAGGCATTGTTCTGGATGAGAGTGGGAGGATATTTGTGCAGCATATATATGCATACAAATTGGATTCATTTTCCAATTTTCATTTTGAAATATTGAATCCCTGACACTAACCCATACCTACTAGACTCAAACAACTCATCCTAATATGATAGAGAAAAATAACCCAAACCTATAGAAATACAAGCAGTTCATTGGAGGCATGTTGTATAGTTGGACTTGCCTTTTGCATTATATAAGGTAAAAGTTATAAATTTAGTCAATTTTTAATCGAAGAAGTTCTCCATAAGTTTTTAAACTTAAAAAATACGAGAAATCTTGTTTCCCTTTCTCTTTAGCCTATTCACACTTGCATATTTATATGCATATATAGAATCCTACCAGGTATCACACGTACATTTTCAGGTGGCTGACTTGGCATATACAAACTGTGAGAAGAGTTCACACCTCCTAAACGCTGTTGGAACTGAAAATTCAACCTATAGTGGAGCTTCCTAGTAGAAAAATATTATACATAAATTCATGTTCAGTAAAATAAATATTTTTGCATCTGTGGGTGATATATATTTACTGATGAATTTCTATTGCCATTTATATTGCTTCTTTTAAATGTATGTCAGTGTTTTGTGTGTTTGTGTGTGTGTGTGTGTGTGTGTGTGTGTGTAATATATCTGTACACTCTGCAGATTTTTCAAAATATGAAATATATGTGTCTAATGTAAACTCTCTAAATTCATTCATGTTCATGTATTTGGATTTATAATCAACTTTTCACAAGATTATAATCAGAAATATTCATCCACCTGAAATACATATTTATTTCCTAGTACTGAAAACTAACTTCAGTGAATGATCTACCATTGGATTCCAAATGGCTTGTAACTGACATGGTGCAGCCAGCAGACCCTTATATGTAAAGGCATCTTGTTATATGGAGAGTTTTCAGAGGAAAATTAAGAATCAGGTTGATATGGACAAGGGGACAACGGGGCAAGCTGTGAGAGATAGAAGCCTAGTTGGTGCATTCTCTTGCAGACCCTGACCCACCACACGTGACAGAACTCCCTCCAGCACTGTGTCTCAGTTTAGCTCCTAGTATTTCGTGAAACAAATACCAAACTCACAGTGCAGCAGCCTAAACACCACAAAAACTGGAGGAGGACCAAATGGCTTCACAGTCCCCATGGGGAGATACTTAGTCCCCAGTGGCCTCAGTTTACCTACAAAGAGAGGATTCAGCACTGCTTCTTCTTGTTCATTGGAAAATAAGAAACCATGTCCTCCAGGTCACATAGATGCAAACCCAGCTTTGATGGTCTCACTACAAAGGAAGCCAAATCTCCTGAAAACAACATATATTTCAAGTGCGGAAGCTCAGAGGCAGTTTCTCAAAAAGTTTTTAGGCTAGTAGAGCTCCATGTTTGTGGAGTGTTTACCCTATCCCTTACTTTTGGAAACTCCTCTACCAACTCCAAGGTTGTGAACTCCTGAGCATTTTCCATTCCAGATATGTATTCACTGATTTTGTAACTCTTCTCCTCTAATTGTGACTTACTTGGGGTGAAGGTAATGTCAAGGCATTGTTCTGGATGAGAGCGGGAGGATATTTGTGCAGCATATATTTACATACACATTGGATTCATTTTCCAATTTTCCATTCGAAGTACTGAATCCCTGACACTAACCCTTACCTAGTAGACTCAGACTATTCATCCTAATATAATGGGGAAAATTAACCCAACACAATAGGAAAACAAGCACTTCAGAGGAGACATGTTGTATAGTTGGACTTGACATTTGCATTATATAAGGTAGGAGTTATAAATCTTGTCAAATTTTAATTGAAATATTCTCCATCTGTTTTTAAACTTAACAAATATGTGAATTCTTGTTTCCTTTTTCTGTAGCCTATTCACACATGTATATTTATATGCATATATAGAATCCTACCAGGTATCACAAGTACATTTTTGTGAGGTGGTGGTCTTGGCAGATACAAATTGTGAGAAGAGTTCACTCGTCCTAAATGCTGTTGAAAATGAAAATTCAACCTATAGGAGAGCGTCCTAGTAGAACAACATTATGCATAAACTCATGTTCAGGAAAATAAATATTTTTGCATCTGTGGATGATATATATTTACTGATGAATTTCGATTGGCATTTATATTGGTACTTTTCAATGTCTGTGAGTGTGTGTGTGCGTGTGTGTGTGTGTGTGCATGTGTGTGTGTATAGATATAGATATAGATATACTCTCCAAATTTTTCAAAATATGAAAACATTTGTCTAATATATACTCTCTAAATTCATTCATGTTCATGTATGTGGATTTATAATCAACTTTTCACAAGATTATAATCAGAAATATTCATCCACCTGAAATACATATTTGTTTCCTAGTACTGACTACTAACTTCAGTGAAGGGTGCATACAAATCCTAATTATTCTACAGTATCTGACCCAGTCTAACATCAATGCAAGTAGACTCCTATGGGACATGATATGTAATTTGTCATTCATTTGTATTCGACACCGGTACATTATTGTTTCTTCAGTTTTTGCACATCATAGGATATACATTTCATCCCCAAGTTCACAAATTAATAGGCATTTGTTTCAACTTTAATCACTTCTTGCTTCAGAAAACATGTATTGTCAGGGTTTCTTGACGGGTCTTTTCATCAGACTTCTTTCCAAACACATTATTTTGAATTTCCGTAATCATTTTGAAGCAAAACAAACACACTCTTTAAGATAAACCAAAACACTAATATTTCCATTAGATATATAACTGGTTGGAATGAATGATTGTATATCAATATACGATTTCCTTTAATTTTTCAGATATCAGTTCAATTCATTATTTAAAGTTGAAAAAATTATATTATTTATTCACAGTATGGTCTATTCATGCTTTTTTTCTATGTTCATAGAAACAGGGTACACCTCTTTGTACCCCCGATTCTAACTTTACATCTTCAATATATTGCTCCCAGAAATGGTGAAAGAAATACTCATGTCACCTCATTATCACAGGAATATTCTGGACAAAAAATGGAAAGGTCACACTTATGATTGTACCAAACCTAAATGGAAAGTGAACATGGATTTCTAAAACATCCATGTCCAGGTTGCCTAATGCTGTCAATTGTCAATCCTATTGGTGACTACATATTTATTTTTTCCTAATTTATATTTTTAAACTCAACCCTGTTGAAAATGTCTAATTCTATCACTCACTTTATACTTTGCCTGATTTCGTAATGTTTCTATTGATATCTGCTTTTCTACATATTTTCCCCAGTTCAACATAGTGACTGACTCTTCATATGTGCTGACATTTACATTCACTCTATAACCAAAAGTCTATTGCTAAAGAACTTTTGGTCCAAATCCTATACTCACTCTTCTTCCTAAACCTACCGACTATCTTCCTAATCCTACTGAATATCCCTTTTTGACCTGATGTTCTCTTCTAAATTCAATCATCCAATGTACAACTTCTTATGCCATTGTAATTCGAATTATTTGAGACATCTTTGCAGAACATAATTCAAAGCTAAGTATCCCAATCAAGGGCAAAACCCTTCTGGGCTTCAAATCACACCTAGATTTCTGTTTTCATACTTATATTTCACCTCTATATTCTTGTAAATATTGCAGGTTCCCAATACCATTATTCATCGCACAGAATCATTCGTCACCCAAATCAAACCTGTTTTTAACCCCAAGTATACACTGTTCCCTCAATCATTTTACAGAAGAGCAGGGACAGAGTGGTTCTTACAATACAGGAAAGTTGGGGACCTTCCACCAGATGAGAACCTCAAATGTCCATGCACAAATGATACCTGGAGAAGTTGTAGGCAGGTATGAAGCACCTGAGAGAGCAAAAGTCATCTTCCATGGCAAACAACCTGGTCAGGATGAAGGGATGTGTCTGAATCTGCCTCTCTCTTCTTATTGTAGAGAAGGTGGACCAAACCAGGCCTGAGTGGAGAGCTGTTCCCGGGTGCCAATGGTTGATATACATTCTACCTTATGAAAGTGTCACAGGAAGTAGCAGCAACCTCCATCTTATGTTACCCTTGGAAGCAACTGTTAGGACAAAGTGGTTGCCAAGGCAGTGACCTCATTCAGTTCCAAAGAATGTGACATACCTCATTTCCTTGGTGATGGAACTCTCTGAACTTGGTATCCAAGAAGCCAGGCACCCAGAGGCAGTCCCAGTCCCAGGCCCAGTGGGCTCACTTGTTTGGATTTACCAAGGACAGAGTCAGTTTTCTTGGTACCTAATGATGTGAGGATGGCCAAATGCCAGGAGAGCTCTGAAGATGGACCTTTCCTGAGAAAACAGGTAGTGGCTAACCACTTTTTCCTGACATCTTCACAGAGTTGGTCAAGGAAACAAGATCTGAGAGAAGACAGGCCATTTCGGGGGAACATAGTATGGCCCAACAGTCAGAGGACACTCCGGATAGTCAAAGACCTACTTGGGGGAAGGAGGTGCCTTTGTGGGAGTGGGTGTGGGTTTGTTGTTTTGTCTCATGTTCTGAGAATAGATCGAAAAGGCGGTTTGTTTGGTTTGGAGCAGACAGTTTCTAGTAAGTCATTTGACAAGGCGAGTGTTTCTGTTTATGTGTATCCCACTGTGTCCGTTGTTGTAGACATTAGAAAAGAGAATGCATTAATGGATGTGTCCTGTCTAGTATAAATCTTCCCTATAATTCATCCTGCCCAATATATGAATGGACTGCAGCTTGTCTTATCGATGTGCAACACCTGCTATCTTTCTAAGTTGTTGTTTTCTTCCTGAATTCTGGCCACTCTCCAGAATGGGCTCAGGGATTTGTGTCCAAAATATATACCACCTCCAAGCTCTGTGACATGGCCATGTAAAGGATAGTTGAAGAGAATGGGGAGCATCTCAGAAAACTCAGATATCAGTGTGACCAGGAAAGTCTCAGTGCAGAAACACTGCCTTGGGCTTTTTGCTTACTTATTGTTGTGTTGCACTGAATGTCAGGAAGGTCTTTGCATCAGGCCACCCCTTTGTGAAGCCTGAAGAAAACAGTTTTCAAATGGAAATGAATGGGCCTCACCTGTGGTTCTTTGCTTAATTGCTTTGGAAAGGGATGTGTCTTTATCAGCCTCTTGGACCTGTGTGTGGCTGTGACTTAGATTCTCAGCACCTGATGGATCTTAAGAATGATCCCATGTGAGCTTCCAAAACCAGAATGGCAAAAAATATCATTCATTGTGGATGAAGTCTCTTGCCTTCCTCTGTTAGGTTCCTGCACTCCAACAAATGAGAATAGGGATTCTTTGGATCAAATGAGTTCTTCAAAGCCCTGCAGAGGTGCTTGTGTTTTCGCATGAATCTAAATCACCTAAAGAATCGATACCTAAAATCAGTAGCCCTCAAATTGGAGAAACATACAAGTATTAATGGCAGGCTTATTTGTTCACTCCTGGTTCACAGCAACGGTGTCCAGGCTACCCTGACTTTAGGCAAATGAGGGGCAAACGAGCTGATTTTGGACACTGTCTTGGGCTGCACCCCTCATGGAAACCTCCAGCCAGGGTTTAAGATGATTGACTATATGGAATAAGGTGAGGGCCATGTGGGAGTGTTTTGGTTTTAATGTTGGTCATTTGTGTGGCATTGGAAAAAATGACTGGTTCCACGTGGGCTTGAACTCTGGTGTGATTCCCCTTACACACTGGGTTTTGGAACTGAACTCAGAGAAGCATTGCTATGAATTTTGTTGGGATTTTAAGAGGCCATGCATGAAAGTCGCTTTTGGAAACTGAGACCTAGGCCCCGGGTAGATTTCCACAGAGGCCTGGGAATCTCAGCAAGGATATCACATGATTTTATTCTTAAAGAAATGGCATCCATAGTTGAGAGTCAAAACACACATGCACCTCACATTGTAGACCTCGATGGGCCTGGCCTAATGTGACCATTTGTCCATTCTCTGGGAAGCCTTGCCTGTGAGATTTCTCCAGAGATTTCATTGAAATGAGCTTCCTCACCATTTAATGTTTGCTGAATGAATTGAAACCCACAGTGCCTCCAACTTCATGCTTGAAAAATGGCTAAATACCATGAAATTTTTGAAATTCCTATGACCAGGTGGCATTGGAGAAACATTGGATGTCCTATTGCTGATCATGAGTATACCAGACAGTGCCTTGATTTACTGAGTTTCATGAAAATGGTGTAGAACAGAGATGCCAGTAAGTTGGAGCCTGCTGAGTAGTGGGTCTAGAGCAGTGGTGGGGAGGTGTTTGATAAAACATCCGTAGTAGGGCCATGTGGATCTACCATTGGATTCCAAATGGCTTGTAACTGACATGGTGCAGCCAGCAGACCCTTATATGTAAAGGCATCTTGTTATATGGAGAGTTTTCAGAGGAAAATTAAGAATCAGGTTGATATGGACAAGGGGACAACGGGGCAAGCTGTGAGAGATAGAAGCCTAGTTGGTGCATTCTCTTGCAGACCCTGACCCACCACACGTGACAGAACTCCCTCCAGCACTGTGTCTCAGTTTAGCTCCTAGTATTTCGTGAAACAAATACCAAACTCACAGTGCAGCAGCCTAAACACCACAAAAAGTGGAGGAGGACCAAATGGCTTCACAGTCCACACGGGGAGACGGGGAGACACTTAGTCCCCAGTGGCCTCAGTTTACCTATAAATAGAGGATTCAGCACTGCTTCATCTTGTTCATTCGAAAATAAGAAACCATGTCCTCCAGGTCACATAGATGCAGACCCAGCTTTGATGGTCTCACTACAAAGGAAGCCAAATCTCATGAAAACAACATATATTTCAAGTGCGGAAGCTCAGAGGCAGTTTCTCAAACAGTTTTTAGGCCAGCAGAGTTACATGTTTGTGGAGTGTTTACCATGTCCCTTACTTTTGGAAACTCCTATACCACCTCCAAGGTTGTGAACTCCTGAGCATTTTCCATTCCAGATATGTATTCACTGATTGTGTAACTCTTCTCCTCTAATTGTGTCTTACTTGGGGTGAAGGTAATGTCAAGGCATTGTTTTGGATGAGAGCGGGAGGATATTTGTGCAGCATATATTTACATACACATTGGATTCATTTTCCAATTTTTCATTCGAAGTACTGAATCCCTGACACAAACCCATACCTAGTAGACTCAGACTATTCATACTAATATAATGGGGAAAATTAACCCAACACAATAGAAATACAAGCACTTCAGATGAGACATGTTCTATAGTTGGACTTGACATTTGCATTATATAAGGTAGGAGTTATACATCTAGTCAAATTTTAATTGAAATATTCTCCATGTTTTTTTAAACTTAACAAATATGTGAATACTTGTTTCCAATTTCTGTAGCCTATTCACACATGTATATTTATATGCATATATAGAATCCTACCAGGTATCACACGTACATTTTTGTAAGGTGGATGTCTTGGCAGATACAAATTGTGAGAAGTGTTCACTCCTCCTAAATGCTGTTGGAAATGAAAATTCAACCTATAAGAGAGCGTCCTAGAAGAACAACATTATACATAAACTCATGCTCAGTAACATAAATATTTTTGCATCTGTGGATGATATATATTTACTGATGAATTTCGATTGGCATTTATATTGGTACTTTTTAATATCTGTGAGTGTTGTGTGCGTGTGTGTGTGTGTGTGTGTGTGTGTGTATAGATATAGATATAGATATACTCTCCAAAGTTTTCCAAATATGAAATATATGTGTCTAGTACACACTCTATAAATTCATTCATGTTCATGTATGTTGATTTATAATCAACTTTTCACAAGATTATAATCAGAAATATTCATCCACCTGAAATACATATTTGTTTCCTAGTACTGACTACTAACTTCAGTGAAGGGTGCATACAAATCCTAATTATTCTACAGTATCTGACCCAGTCTAACATCAATGCAAGTAGACTCCTATGGGACATGATATGTAATTTGTCATTCATTTGTATTCGACACTGGTACATTATTGTTTCTTCAGTTTTTGCACATCATAGGATATACATTTCATCCACAAGTTCACAAATTAATAGGCATTTGTTTCAACATTAATCACTTCTTGCTTCAGAACACATGTATTGTCAGGGTTTCTTGACTTGTCTTTTCATGAGACTTCTTTCCAAACACATTATTTTGAATTTCCATAATCATTTTGAAGCAAAACTCACACACTCTTCATGATAAACCAAAACACTAATATTTCCATTAGATATATAACTGGTTGGAATGAATGATTATATATCAATATACAATTTCCTTTTATTTTTCAGATATCAGTTCAATTCATTATTTAAAATTCAAAAAAGTTATATTATTTATTCACAGTATGGTCTATTCGTGGTTTTTCTCTATGTTCATAGAAACAGGGTACACCTATTTGCACCCCCGATTCTAATTTTACATCTTCAATATATTGCTCCCAGAAATGGTGAAAGAAATACTCATGTCACCTCATTATCACAGTAATATTCTGGACAAAAAATGGAAAGGTCACAATTATGATTGTACCAAAGCCTAAATGGAAAGTGAACATGGATTTCTAAAAACATCCATGTCCAGGTTGCCTAATGCTGTCAATTGTCAATCCTATTGGTGACTACATATTTGTTTTTTCCTAATTTATATATTGAAACTCAACCCTGTTGAAAATGTCTAATTCTATCCCTCACTTTATACTTTGCCTGATTCCGTAATGTTTCCATTGATATCTGCTTTTCTACATATTTTCCCCAGTTCAACATAGTGTCTGACTCTTCATATGTGCTGACATTTACATTCACTCTATAACCAAAAGTCTATTGCTAAAGAACTTTTGGTCCAAATCCTATACTCACTTGTCTTCCTAAACCTACCGACTATCTTCCTAATTTTACTGAATATCCCTTTTTGACTGGATGTTCTCTTCTAAATTCAATCATCCAATGTTCAAGGTCCTATGCCATTGTATATCAAATTATCTGAGACATCTTGGCAGAACAGAATTCAAAGCTAAGTATCCCAATCAAGGTCAAAACCCTTCTGGGCTTCAAAGCATACCTAGATTTCTTTTTTCATACTTATATTTCACCTCTATATTCTTGTAAATATTGCAGGTTCCCAATCCCATTATTCATCGCACAGAATCATTCGTCACCAAATCAAACCTGTTTTTAACTCCAAGTGTACACTGTTCCCTCAATCATTTTACAGAAGAGCAGGGATAGAGGGGTTCTTACAATACAGGAAAGTTGGGGATCTTCCACCAGATGAGAACCTCAAATGTCCATGCACAAATGATACCTGGAGAAGTTGTAGGCAGGTATGAAGCACCTGAGAGAGCAAAAGTCATCTTCCATGGCAAACAACCTGGTCAGGATGAAGGGATGTGTCTGAATCTGCCTCTCTCTTCTTATTGTAGACAAGGTGGAACAATCCATTCCTGAGTGGAGAGCTGTTCCCGGGTGCCAATGGTTGATATACATTCTACCTTATGAAAGTGTCACAGGAAGTAGGGGAAACCTCCATCTTATGTAACCCTTGGAAGCAACTGTTAGGACAAAGTGGATGCCAAGGCAGTGACCTCATTCAGTTCCAAAGAATGTGACATACCTCATTTCCTTGGTGATGGAACTCTCTGAACTTGGTATCCAAGAAGCCAGGCACCCAGAGGCAGTCCCAGTCCCAGGCCCAGTGGGCTCACTTGTTTGGATTTACCAAGGACAGAGTCAGTTTTCTTGGTACCAAATGATGTGAGGATGGCCAAATGCCAGGAGAGCTCTGAAGATGGACCTTTCCTGAGAAAACAGGTAGTGGCTAACCACTTTTTCCTGACATCTTCACAGAGTTGGTCAAGGAAACAAGATCTGAGAGAAGACAGGCCATTTCGGGGGAACATAGTATGGCCCACCAGTCAGAGGACACTCCGGATAGTCACAGACCTACTTGGGTGAAGGAGGTGCCTTTGTGGGAGTGGGTGTGGGTTTGTTGTTTTGTCTCATGTTCTGAGAATAGATCGAAAAGGCGGTTTGTTTGGTTTGGAGCAGACAGTTTCTAGTAAGTCATTTGACAAGGCGAGTGTTTCTGTTTATGTGTATCCCACTGTGTCCGTTGTTGTAGACATTAGAAAAGAGAATGCATTAATGGATGTGTCCTGTCTAGTATAAATCTTCCCTATAATTCATACTGCCCAATATATGAATGGACTGCAGCTTGTCTTATTGATGTGCAACACCTGCTATCTTTCTAAGTTGTTGTTTTCTTCCTGAATTCTGGACTCTCTCCAGAATGGGCTCAGGGATTTGTGTCCAAAATATGTACCACCTCCAAGCTCTGTGACATGGCCATGTAAAGGATAGTTGAAGAGAATGGCGAGCATCTCAGAAAACTCAGATATCAGTGTGACCAGGAAAGCCTCAGTGCAGAAACACTGCTTTGGGCTTTTTGCTTACTCATTGTTGTGTTGCACTGAATGTCAGGAAGGTCTTTGCCTCAGGCCACCCCTTTGTGAAGCCTGAAGAAAACAGTTTTCAAATGGAAATGAATGGGCCTCACCTGTGGTTCTTTGCTTAATTGCTTTGGAAAGGGATGTGTCTTTATCAGCCTCTTGGTCCTGTGTGTGGCTGTGACTTAGATTCTCAGCACCTGATGGATCTTAAGAATGATCCCATGTGAGCTTCCAAAACCAAAATGGCAAAAAATATCATTCATTGTGGATGAAGACTCTTGCCTTCCTCTGTTAGGTTCCTGCACTCCAACAAATGAGAATAGGGATTCTGTGAGTCAAATGAGTTCTTCAAAGCCCTGCAGAGGTGTTTGTGTTTTCGCATGACTCTAAATCACCTAAAGAATCGATACCTAAAATCAGTAGCCCTCAAATTGGAGAAACATAGAAGTATTAACGGCAGGCTTATTTGTTTACTCCTGGTTCACAGCAACGGTGTCCAGGCTACTCTGACTTTAGGCAAATGAGGGGCAAACGAGTTGATTTTGGACACTGTCTTGGGCTGCACACCTCATGGAAACCTCCAGCCAGAGTTTAAGATTATTGACTATATGGAATAAGATGAGGGCCATGTGGGAGTGTTTTGGTTTTAATGTTGGTCATTTGTGTGGCATTGGAAAAAATGACTGGTTCCACGTGGGCTTGAACTCTGGTGTGATTCCCCTTAAACACTGGGTTTTGGAACTGAACTCAGAGAAGCATTGCTATGAATTTTGTTGGGATTTTAAGAGGCCACGCATGAAAGTCGCTCTTGGAAACTGAGACCTAGGCCCCGGGTAGATTTCCACAGAGGCCTGGGAATCTCAGCAAGGATATCACATGATTTTATTCTTAAAGAAATGGCATCCATAGTTGAGAGTCAAAACACACATGCACCTCACATTGTAGACCTCAATGGGCCTGGCCTAATGTGACCTTTTGTCCATTTTTTGGGAAGCCTTGCCTGTGAGATTTCTCCAGAGATTTCATTGAAATGATCTTCCTCACCATTTAATGTTTGCTGAATGAATTGAAACCCACAGTGCATCCAACTTCATGCTTGAAAAATGGCTAGATAAATACCATGAAATTTTTGAAATTCCTATGACCAGGTGGCACTGGAGAAACATTGGATGTCCTATTGCTGATCATGAGTATACCAGACAGTGCCTTGATTTACTGAGTTTCATGAAAATGGTGTAGAACAGAGATGGCAGTAATTTGGAGCCTGCTGAGTAGTGGGTCTAGAGCAGTGGTGGGGAGGCGTTTGATAAAACATCCGTGGTAGGACCATGTGGATCTACCTTTGGATTCCAAATGGCTTGTAACTGACATGGTGCTGCCAGCAGACCCTTATATGAAAAGGCATCTTGTTATATGGAGAGTTTTAAGAGGAAAATTAAGAATCAGGTTGATATGGACAAGGGGGCAATGGGGCAAGCTGTGAGAGATAGAAGCCTAGTTGGTGCATTCTCTTGCAGACCCTGACCCACCACACGTGACAGAACTCCCTCCAGCACTGTGTCCCAGTTTAGGTGCTAGTATTTCGTGAAACAAATACCAAACTCACAGTGCAGCAGCCTAAACACCACAAAAAGTGGAGGAGGACCAAATGGCTTCACAGTCCACACGGGGAGACGGGGAGACACTTAGTCCCCAGTGGCCTCAGTTTACCTATAAAGAGAGGATTCAGCACTGCTTCATCTTGTTCATTGGAAAATAAGAAACCATGTCCTTTAGGTCACATAGATGCAGACCCAGCTTTGATGGTCTCACTACAAAGGAAGCCAAATCTCATGAAAACAACATATATTTCAAGTGCGGAAGCTCAGAGGCAGTTTCTCAAACAGTTTTTAGGCCAGCAGAGTTACATGTTTGTGGAGTGTTTACCATGTCCCTTACTTTTGGAAACTCCTAAACCACCTCCAAGGTTGTGAACTCCTGAGCATTTTCCATTCCAGATATGTATTCACTGATTGTGTAACTCTTCTCCTCTAATTGTGTCTTACTTGGGGTGAAGGTAATGTCAAGGCATTGTTCTGGATGAGAGCGGGAGGATATTTGTGCAGCATATATTTACATACACATTGGATTCATTTTCCAATTTGTCATTCGAAGTACTGAATCCCTGACACTAACCCATACCTAGTAGACTCAGACTATTCATACTAATATAATTGGGAAAATTAACCCAACACAATAGAAATACAAGCACTTCAGAGGAGACATGTTCTATAGTTGGACTTGACATTTGCATTATATAAGGTAGGGGTTATACATCTAGTAAAATTTTAATTGAAATATTCTCCATGTGTTTTTAAACTTAACAAATATGTGAATACTTGTTTCCAATTTCTGTAGCCTATTCACACATGAATATTTATATGCATATATAGAATCCTACCAGGTATCACACGTACATTTTTGTAAGGTGGATGTCTTGGCAGATACAAATTGTGAGAAGTGTTCACTCCTCCTAAATGCTGTTGGAAATGAAAATTCAACCTATAAGAGAGCGTCCTAGAAGAACAACATTATACATAAACTCATGTTCAGAAACATAAATATTTTTGCATCTGTGGATGATATATACTTACTGATGAATTTCGATTGGCATTTATATTGGTACTTTTTAATGTCTGTGAGTGTTGTGTGTGTGTGTGTGTGTGTGTGTGTGTGTGTGTGTGTGTATAGATATAGATATAGATATACTCTCCAAAGTTTTCCAAATATGAAATATATGTGTCTAGTATACACTCTCTAAATTCATTCATATTCATGTATGTTGATTTATAATCAACTTTTCACAAGATTATAATCAGAAATATTCATCCACCTGAAATACATATTTGTTTCCTAGTACTGACTACTAACTTCAGTGAAGGGTGCATACAAATCCTAATTATTCTACAGTATCTGCCCCAGTCTAACATCAATGCAAGTAGACTCCTATGGGACATGATATGTAATTTGTCATTCATTTGTATTCGACACTGGTACATTATTGTTTCTTCAGTTTTTGCACATCATAGGATATACATTTCATCCACATGTTCACAAATTAGTAG
Source organism: Callospermophilus lateralis (assembly GCF_048772815.1). Taxonomy (NCBI): domain Eukaryota; kingdom Metazoa; phylum Chordata; class Mammalia; order Rodentia; family Sciuridae; genus Callospermophilus; species Callospermophilus lateralis. Next base: position 951,231 of record NW_027514392.1, on the reverse strand, counting down.
GCATTTGTTTCAACATTAATCACTTCTTGCTTCAGAACACATGTATTGTCAGGGTTTCTTGACTGGTCATTTCATGAGACTTCTTTCCAAACACATTATTTTGAATTTCCATAATCATTTTGAAGCAAAACTCACACACTCTTCATGATAAACCAAAACACTAATATTTCCATTAGATATATAACTGGTTGGAATGAATGATTGTATATCAATATACAGTTTCCTTTTATTTTTCAGATATCAGTTCAATTCATTATTTAAAGTTCAAAAAAGTTATATTATTTATTCACAGTATGGTCTATTCGTGGTTTTTCTCTATGTTCATAGAAACAGAGTACACCTATTTGTACCCCCGATTGTAATTTTACATCTTCAATATATTGCTCCCAGAAATGGTGAAAGAAATACTCATGTCACCTCATTATCACAGTAATATTCTGGACAAAAAATGGAAAGGTCACACTTATGATTGTACCAAAGCCTAAATGGAAAGTGAACATGGATTTCTAAAAACATCCATGTCCAGGTTGCCTAATGCTGTCAATTTTCAATCCTATTGGTGACTACATATTTGTTTTTTCCTAATTTACATATTGAAACTCAACCCTGTTGAAAATGTCTAATTCTATCCCTCACTTTATACTTTGCCTGATTTCGTAATGTTTCCATTGATATCTGCTGTTCTACATATTTTCCCCAGTTCAACATAGTGTCTGACTCTTCATATGTGCTGACATTTACATTCACTCTATAACCAAAAGTCTATTGCTAAAGAACTTTTGGTCCAAATCCTATACTCACTCGTCTTCCTAAACCTACCGACTATCTTCCTAATCCTACTGAATATCCCTTTTTGACTGGATGTTCTCTTCTAAATTCAATCATGCAATGTACAAGGTCCTATGCCATTGTATATCAAATTATATGAGACATCTTTGCAGAACATAATTCAAAGCTAAGTATCCCAATCAAGGGCAAAACCCTTCTGGGCTTCAAAGCGTACCTAGATTTCTTTTTTCATACTTATATTTCACCTCTCTATTCTTGTAAATATTGCAGGTTCCCAATCCCATTATTCATCGCACAGAATCATTCGTCACCAAATCAAACCTGTTTTTAACCCCAGGTATACACTGTTCCCTCAATCATTTTACAGAAGAGCAGGGACAGAGGGGTTCTTACAATACAGGAAAGTTGGGGATCTTCCACCAGATGAGAACCTCAAATGTCCATGCACAAATGATACCTGGAGAAGTTATAGGCAGGTATGAAGCACCTGAGAGAGCAAAAGTCATCTTCCATGGCAAACAACCTGGTCAGGATGAAGGGATGTGTCTGAATCTGCCCCTCTCTTCTTATTATAGACAAGGTGGAACAATCCAGGCCTGAGTGGAGAGCTGTTCCCGGGTGCCAATGGTTGATATACATTCTACCTTATGAAAGTGTCACAGGAAGTAGGGGAAACCTCCATCTTATGTAACCCTTGGAAGCAACTGTTAGGACAAAGTGGTTGCCAAGGCAGTGACCTCATTCAGTTCCAAAGAATGTGACATACCTCATTTCCTTGGTGATGGAACTCTCTGAACTTGGTATCCAAGAAGCCAGGCACCCAGAGGCAGTCCCAGTCCCAGGCCCAGTGGGCTCACTTGTTGGGATTTACCAAGGACAGAGTCAGTTTTCTTGGTACCTAATGATGTGAGGATGGCCAAATGCCAGGAGAGCTCTGAAGATGGACCTTTCCTGAGAAAACAGGTAGTTGCTAACCACTTTTTCCTGACATCTTCACAGAGTTGGTCAAGGAAACAAGATCTGAGAGAAGACAGGCCATTTCGGGGGAACATAGTATGGCCCACCAGTCAGAGGACACTCCGGATAGTCACAGACCTACTTGGGTGAAGGAGGTGCCTTTGTGGGAGTGGGTGTGGGTTTGTTGTTTTGTCTCATGTTCTGAGAATAGATCGAAAAGGCGGTTTGTTTGGTTTGGAGCAGACAGTTTCTAGTAAGTCATTTGACAAGGCGAGTGTTTCTGTTTATGTGTATCCCACTGTGTCCGTTGTTGTAGACATTAGAAAAGAGAATGCATTAATGGATGTGTCCTGTCTAGTATAAATCGTCCCATAATTCATCCTGCCCAACATATGAATGGACTGCAGCTTGTCTTATCGATGTGCAACACCTGCTATCTTTCTAAGTTGTTGTTTTCTTCCTGAATTCTGGCCTCTCTCCAGAATGGGCTCAAGGATTTGTGTCCAAAATATGTACCACCTCCAAGCTCTGTGACATGGCCATATAAAGGATCGTTGAAGAGAATGGCAAGCATCTCAGAAAACTCAGATATCAGTGTGACCACCAAAGTCTCAGTGCAGAAACACTGCTTTGGGCTTTTTGCTTACTTATTGTTGTGTTGCACTGAATGTCAGGAAGGTCTTTGCCTCAGGCCACCCCTTTGTGAAGCCTGAAGAAAACAGTTTTCAAATGGAAATGAATGGGCCTCACCTGTGGTTCTTTGCTTAATTGCTTTGGAAAGGGATGTGTCTTTATCAGCCTCTTGGTCCTGTGTGTGGCTGTGACTTAGATTCTCAGCACCTGATGGATCTTAAGAATGATCCCATGTGAGCTTCCAAAACCAAAATGGCAAAAAATATCATTCATTGTGGATGAAGACTCTTGCCTTCCTCTGTTAGGTTCCTGCACTCCAACAAATGAGAATAGGGATTCTGTGAGTCAAATGAGTTCTTCAAAGCCCTGCAGAGGTGCTTGTGTTTTCGCATGACTCTAAATCACCTAAAGAATCGATACCTAAAATCAGTCGCCCTCAAATTGGAGAAACATAGAAGTATTAACGGCAGGCTTATTTGTTCACTCCTGGTTCACAGCAACGGTCACCAGGCTACCCTGACTTTAGGCAAATGAGGGGCAAACGAGTTGATTTTGGACACTGTCTTGGGCTGCACCCCTCATGGAAACCTCCAGCCAGATGTTAAGATGATTGACTATATGGAATAAGGTGAGGGCCATGTGGGAGTGTTTTGGTTTTAATGTTGGTCATTTGTGTGGCATTGGAAAAAATGACTGGTTCCACGTGGGCTTGAACTCTGGTGTGATTCCCCTTAAACACTGGGTTTTGGAACTGAACTCAGAGAAGCATTGCTATGAATTTTGTTGGGATTTTAAGAGGCCACGCATGAAAGTCGCTCTTGGAAACTGAGACCTCGGCCCCGGGTAGATTTCCACAGAGGCCTGGGAATCTCAGCAAGGATATCACATGATTTTATTCTTAAAGAAATGGCATCCATAGTTGAGAGTCAAAACACACATGCACCTCACATTGTAGACCTCAATGGGCCTGGCCTAATGTGACCTTTTGTCCATTCTTTGGGAAGCCTTGCCTGTGAGATTTCTCCAGAGATTTCATTGAAATGATCTTCCTCACCATTTAATGTTTGCTGAATGAATTGAAACCCACAGTGCCTCCAACTTCATGCTTGAAAAATGGCTAGATAAATACCATGAAATTTTTGAAATTCCTATGACCAGGTGGCACTGGAGAAACATTGGATGTCCTATTGCTGATCATGAGTATACCAGACAGTGCCTTGATTTACTGAGTTTCATGAAAATGGTGTAGAACAGAGATGGCAGTAATTTGGAGCCTGCTGAGTAGTGGGTCTAGAGCAGTGGTGGGGAGGCGTTTGATAAAACATCCGTGGTAGGACCATGTGCATCTACCATTGGATTCCAAATGGCTTGTAAGTGACATGGTGCTGCCAGCAGACCCTTATATGTAAAGGCATCTTGTTATATGGAGAGTTTTAAGAGGAAAATTAAGAATCAGGTTGATATGGACAAGGGGGCAATGGGGCAAGCTGTGAGAGATAGAAGCCTAGTTGGTTCATTCTCTTGCAGACCCTGACCCACCACATGTGACAGAACTCCGTCCAGCACTGTGTCCCAGTTTAGCTGCTAGTATTTCGTGAAACAAATACCAAACTCACAGTGCAGCAGCCAAAACACCACAAAAAGTGGAGGAGGACCAAATTTCTTCACAGTCCACACGGGGAGACGGGGAGACACTTAGTCCCCAGTGGCCTCAGTTTACCTATAAAGAGAGGATTCAGCACAGCTTCATCTTGTTCATTGGAAAATAAGAAACCATGTCCTCCAGGTCACATAGATGCAGACCCAGCTTTGATGGTCTCACTACAAAGGAAGCCAAATCTCATGAAAACAACATATATTTCAAGTGCGGAAGCTCAGAGGCAGTTTCTCAAACAGTTTTTAGGCCAGCAGAGTTACATGTTTGTGGAGTGTTTACCATGTCCCTTACTTTTGGAAACTCCTAAACCACCTCCAAGGTTGTGAACTCCTGAGCATTTTCCTTTCCAGATATGTATTCACTGTTTGTGTAACTCTTCTCCTCTAATTGTGTCTTACTTGGGGTGAAGGTAATGTCAAGGCATTGTTTTGGATGAGAGCGGGAGGATATTTGTGCAGCATATATTTACATACACATTGGATTCATTTTCCAATTTGTCATTCGAAGTACTGAATCCCTGACACTAACCCATACCTAGTAGACTCAGACTATTCATCCTAATATAATGTGGAAAATTAACCCAACACAATAGAAATACAAGCACTTCAGAGGAGACATGTTCTATAGTTGGACTTGACATTTGCATTATATAAGGTAGGGGTTATACATCTAGTCAAATTTTAATTGAAATATTCTCCATGTATTTTTAAACTTAACAAATATGTGAATACTTGTTTCCAATTTCTGTAGCCTATTCACACATGTATATTTATATGCATATATAGAATCCTACCAGGTATCACACGTACATTTTTGTAAGGTGGATGTCTTGGCAGATACAAATTGCCAGAAGTGTTCACTCCTCCTAAACGCTGTTGGAAATGAAAATTCAACCTATAAGAGAGCGTCCTAGAAGAACAACATTATACATAAACTCATGTTCAGAAACATAAATATTTTTGCATCTGTGGATGATATATATTTACTGATGAATTTCGATTGGCATTTATATTGGTACTTTTTAATGTCTGTGAGTGTTGTGTGTGTGTGTGTGTGTGTGTGTGTGTGTGTGTGTAGATATAGATATAGATATACTCTCCAAAGTTTTCCAAATATGAAATATATGTGTCTAGTATACACTCTCTAAATTCATTCATGTTCATGTATGTTGATTTATAATCAACTTTTCACAAGATTATAATCAGAAATATTCATCCACCTGAAATACATATTTGTTTCCTAGTACTGACTACTAACTTCAGTGAAGGGTGCATACAAATCCTAATTATTCTACAGTATCTGACCCAGTCTAACATCAATGCAAGTAGACTCCTATGGGACATGATATGTAATTTGTCATTCATTTGTATTCGACACTGGTACATTATTGTTTCTTCAGTTTTTGCACATCATAGGATATACATTTCATCCACAAGTTCACAAATTAATAGGCATTTGTTTCAACATTAATCACTTCTTGCTTCAGAACACATGTATTGTCAGGGTTTCTTGACTTGTCTTTTCATGAGACTTCTTTCCAAACACATTATTTTGAATTTCCATAATCATTTTGAAGCAAAACTCACACACTCTTCATGATAAACCAAAACACTAATATTTCCATTAGATATATAACTGGTTGGAATGAATGATTATATATCAATATACAATTTCCTTTTATTTTTCAGATATCAGTTCAATTCATTATTTAAAATTCAAAAAAGTTATATTATTTATTCACAGTATGGTCTATTCGTGGTTTTTCTCTATGTTCATAGAAACAGGGTACACCTATTTGCACCCCCGATTCTAATTTTACATCTTCAATATATTGCTCCCAGAAATGGTGAAAGAAATACTCATGTCACCTCATTATCACAGTAATATTCTGGACAAAAAATGGAAAGGTCACAATTATGATTGTACCAAAGCCTAAATGGAAAGTGAACATGGATTTCTAAAAACATCCATGTCCAGGTTGCCTAATGCTGTCAATTGTCAATCCTATTGGTGACTACATATTTGTTTTTTCCTAATTTATATATTGAAACTCAACCCTGTTGAAAATGTCTAATTCTATCCCTCACTTTATACTTTGCCTGATTCCGTAATGTTTCCATTGATATCTGCTTTTCTACATATTTTCCCCAGTTCAACATAGTGTCTGACTCTTCATATGTGCTGACATTTACATTCACTCTATAACCAAAAGTCTATTGCTAAAGAACTTTTGGTCCAAATCCTATACTCACTTGTCTTCCTAAACCTACCGACTATCTTCCTAATTTTACTGAATATCCCTTTTTGACTGGATGTTCTCTTCTAAATTCAATCATCCAATGTTCAAGGTCCTATGCCATTGTATATCAAATTATCTGAGACATCTTGGCAGAACAGAATTCAAAGCTAAGTATCCCAATCAAGGTCAAAACCCTTCTGGGCTTCAAAGCATACCTAGATTTCTTTTTTCATACTTATATTTCACCTCTATATTCTTGTAAATATTGCAGGTTCCCAATCCCATTATTCATCGCACAGAATCATTCGTCACCAAATCAAACCTGTTTTTAACTCCAAGTGTACACTGTTCCCTCAATCATTTTACAGAAGAGCAGGGATAGAGGGGTTCTTACAATACAGGAAAGTTGGGGATCTTCCACCAGATGAGAACCTCAAATGTCCATGCACAAATGATACCTGGAGAAGTTGTAGGCAGGTATGAAGCACCTGAGAGAGCAAAAGTCATCTTCCATGGCAAACAACCTGGTCAGGATGAAGGGATGTGTCTGAATCTGCCTCTCTCTTCTTATTGTAGACAAGGTGGAACAATCCATTCCTGAGTGGAGAGCTGTTCCCGGGTGCCAATGGTTGATATACATTCTACCTTATGAAAGTGTCACAGGAAGTAGGGGAAACCTCCATCTTATGTAACCCTTGGAAGCAACTGTTAGGACAAAGTGGATGCCAAGGCAGTGACCTCATTCAGTTCCAAAGAATGTGACATACCTCATTTCCTTGGTGATGGAACTCTCTGAACTTGGTATCCAAGAAGCCAGGCACCCAGAGGCAGTCCCAGTCCCAGGCCCAGTGGGCTCACTTGTTTGGATTTACCAAGGACAGAGTCAGTTTTCTTGGTACCAAATGATGTGAGGATGGCCAAATGCCAGGAGAGCTCTGAAGATGGACCTTTCCTGAGAAAACAGGTAGTGGCTAACCACTTTTTCCTGACATCTTCACAGAGTTGGTCAAGGAAACAAGATCTGAGAGAAGACAGGCCATTTCGGGGGAACATAGTATGGCCCACCAGTCAGAGGACACTCCGGATAGTCACAGACCTACTTGGGTGAAGGAGGTGCCTTTGTGGGAGTGGGTGTGGGTTTGTTGTTTTGTCTCATGTTCTGAGAATAGATCGAAAAGGCGGTTTGTTTGGTTTGGAGCAGACAGTTTCTAGTAAGTCATTTGACAAGGCGAGTGTTTCTGTTTATGTGTATCCCACTGTGTCCGTTGTTGTAGACATTAGAAAAGAGAATGCATTAATGGATGTGTCCTGTCTAGTATAAATCTTCCCTATAATTCATACTGCCCAATATATGAATGGACTGCAGCTTGTCTTATTGATGTGCAACACCTGCTATCTTTCTAAGTTGTTGTTTTCTTCCTGAATTCTGGACTCTCTCCAGAATGGGCTCAGGGATTTGTGTCCAAAATATGTAGCACCTCCAAGCTCTGTGACATGGCCATGTAAAGGATAGTTGAAGAGAATGGCGAGCATCTCAGAAAACTCAGATATCAGTGTGACCAGGAAAGCCTCAGTGCAGAAACACTGCTTTGGGCTTTTTGCTTACTCATTGTTGTGTTGCACTGAATGTCAGGAAGGTCTTTGCCTCAGGCCACCCCTTTGTGAAGCCTGAAGAAAACAGTTTTCAAATGGAAATGAATGGGCCTCACCTGTGGTTCTTTGCTTAATTGCTTTGGAAAGGGATGTGTCTTTATCAGCCTCTTGGTCCTGTGTGTGGCTGTGACTTAGATTCTCAGCACCTGATGGATCTTAAGAATGATCCCATGTGAGCTTCCAAAACCAAAATGGCAAAAAATATCATTCATTGTGGATGAAGACTCTTGCCTTCCTCTGTTAGGTTCCTGCACTCCAACAAATGAGAATAGGGATTCTGTGAGTCAAATGAGTTCTTCAAAGCCCTGCAGAGGTGTTTGTGTTTTCGCATGACTCTAAATCACCTAAAGAATCGATACCTAAAATCAGTAGCCCTCAAATTGGAGAAACATAGAAGTATTAACGGCAGGCTTATTTGTTTACTCCTGGTTCACAGCAACGGTGTCCAGGCTACTCTGACTTTAGGCAAATGAGGGGCAAACGAGTTGATTTTGGACACTGTCTTGGGCTGCACACCTCATGGAAACCTCCAGCCAGAGTTTAAGATTATTGACTATATGGAATAAGATGAGGGCCATGTGGGAGTGTTTTGGTTTTAATGTTGGTCATTTGTGTGGCATTGGAAAAAATGACTGGTTCCACGTGGGCTTGAACTCTGGTGTGATTCCCCTTAAACACTGGGTTTTGGAACTGAACTCAGAGAAGCATTGCTATGAATTTTGTTGGGATTTTAAGAGGCCACGCATGAAAGTCGCTCTTGGAAACTGAGACCTAGGCCCCGGGTAGATTTCCACAGAGGCCTGGGAATCTCAGCAAGGATATCACATGATTTTATTCTTAAAGAAATGGCATCCATAGTTGAGAGTCAAAACACACATGCACCTCACATTGTAGACCTCAATGGGCCTGGCCTAATGTGACCTTTTGTCCATTTTTTGGGAAGCCTTGCCTGTGAGATTTCTCCGAATTTGGAGAAAGCCTTCACAGGCATCCAAGCTTCAGCTGAAAAATGGCAAAGGATAAATTAGCCAGGACATTTTGAAGTTCTCAATGTGAGGTGCAGTGGGTGTTTTGACTAACATGGATGCCATTTCTTATAAGAATAAAATCATGTGATATCCTTGAGAGTTCCCAGGCCTCTGTGGAAATCTACCCGGGCCTAGGTCTCAGTTTCATGAAAATGGTGTAGAACAGAGATGGCAGTAATTTGGAGCCTGCTGAGTAGTGGTCTAGAGCAGTGGTGGGGAGGCGTTTGATAAAACATCCGTGGTAGGACCATGTGGATCTACCTTTGGATTCCAAATGGCTTGTAACTGACATGGTGCTGCCAGCAGACCCTTATATGAAAAGGCATCTTGTTATATGGAGAGTTTTAAGAGGAAAATTAAGAATCAGGTTGATATGGACAAGGGGGCAATGGGGCAAGCTGTGAGAGATAGAAGCCTAGTTGGTGCATTCTCTTGCAGACCCTGACCCACCACACGTGACAGAACTCCCTCCAGCACTGTGTCCCAGTTTAGCTGCTAGTATTTCGTGAAACAAATACCAAACTCACAGTGCAGCAGCCTAAACACCACAAAAAGTGGAGGAGGACCAAATGGCTTCACAGTCCACACGGGGAGACGGGGAGACACTTAGTCCCTAGTGGCCTCAATTTACCTAAAAAGAGAGGATTCAGCACTGCTTCATCTTGTTCATTGGAAAATAAGAAACCATGTCCTCCAGGTCACCTAGATGCAGACCCAGCTTTGATGGTCTCACTACAAAGGAAGCCAAATCTCATGAAAACAACATATATTTCAAGTGCAGAAGCTCAGAGGCAGTTTCTCAAAAAGTTTTTAGGCCAGCAGAGCTCCATGTTTGTGGAGTGTTTACCCTGTCCCTTAGATTTGGAAACTCCTCTACCACCTCCAAGGTTGTGAACTCCTGAGCATTTTCCATTCCAGATATGTATTCACTGATTGTGTAACTCTTCTCCTCTAATTGTGTCTTACTTGCGGTGAAGGTAATGTCAAGGCATTGTTCTGGATAAGAGCGCGAGGATATTTGTGCAGCATATATTTACATACACATTGGATTCATTTTCCAATTTTCCATTTGAAGTACTGAATCCCGGACACTAAAACTTACCTAGTAGACTCAGACTATTCATCCTAATATAATGGGGAAAATTAACGCAACACAATAGAAATACAAGCACTTCAGAGGAGACATGTTGTATAGTTGGACTTGACATTTGCATTATATAAGGTAGGAGTTATAAATCTCGTCAAATTTTAATTGAAATATTCTCCATCTTTTTTTAAACTTAACAAATATGTGAATTCTTGTTTCCTTTTTCTGTAGCCTATTCACACATGTATATTTATATGCATATATAGAATCCTACCAGGTATCACACATACATTTTTGTGAGGTGGCTGTCTTGGCAGATACAAATTGTGAGAAGAGTTCACTCCTCCTAAATGCTGTTGGAAATGAAAATTCAACCTATAGGAGAACGTCCTAGTAGAACAAAATTATGTATAAACTCATGTTCAGTAAAATAAATATTTTTGCATCTGTGGATGATATATATTTACTGATGAATTTCGATTGGCATTTATATTGGTACTTTTTAATGTCTGTGAGTGTTGTGTGTGTGTGTGTGTCTGTGTGTGTGTGTGTGTCTGTGTGTGTGTGTGTCTGTGTGTGTGTATAGACATAGATATATATATATACTCTCCAAATTTTTCAAAATATGAAAAAATGTGTCTAATATATACTCTCTAAATTCATTCATGTACATGTATGTGGATTTATAATCAACTTTTTACAAGATTATAATCAGAAATATTCATCCACCTGAAATACATATTTGTTTCATAGTACTGAAACCTAACTTCAGTGAATGGTGCATACAAATCCTAATTACTCTACAGTAACTGACCCAGTCTAACATCAATGCAAGAAGACTCCTATGGGACACGATATGTAATTTGTCATTCATTTGTATTCGACACTGGTACATTATTGTTTCTTCAGTTTTTGCACATCATAGGATATACATTGCATCCACAAGTTCACAAATTAATAGGCATTTGTTTCAACTTTAATCACTTCTTGCTCAGAACACATGTATTGTCAGGGTTTCTTGACTGGTCTTTTCATCAGACTTCTTTCCAAACACATAATTTTGAATTTCCATAATCATTTTGAAGCAAAACTCACACACTCTTCATGATAAACCAAAACACTAATATTTCCAATAGATATATAACTGGTTGGAATGAATGATTGTATATCAATATATGATTTATTTTTAAATTTTCAGATATCAGTTCAATTCATTATTTAAAGTTGAAAAAATTATATTATTTATTCACAGTATGGTATATTCATGCTTTTTTTCTATGTTCATAGAAACAGGGTACACCTCTTTGTACCCCGATTCTAATATTACATCTTCAATATATTGCTCCCAGAAATGGTGAAAGAAATACTCATGTCACCTCATTATCACAGTAATATTCTGGACAAAAAATGGAAAGGTCACACTTATGATTGTACCAAAGCCTAAATGGAAAGTGAACATGGATTTCTAAAAACATCCATGTCCAGGTTGCCTAATGCTGTCAATTTTCAATCCTATTGGTGACTACATATTTGTTTTTTCCTAATTTATATATTCAAACTCAACACTGTTGAAAATGTCTAATTCTATCCCTCACTTTATACTTTGCCTGATTTCGTAATGTTTCTATTGATATCTGCTTTTCTACATATTTTCCCCAGTTCAACATAGTGACTGACTCTTCATATGTGCTGACATTTACATTCACTCTATAACCAAAAGTCTATTGCTAAAGAACTTTTGGTCCAAATCCTATACTCACTTTTCTTCCTAAACCTACCGACTATCTTCCTAATCCTACTGAATATCCCTTTTTGACCTGATGTTCTCTTCTAAATTCTATCATCCAATGTACAATGTCCTATGCCATTGTAATTCGAAATATCTGAGACATCTTTGCAGAACATAATTCAAAGCTAAGTATCCCACTCAAGGGCAAAACCCTTCTGGGCTTCAAATCATACCTAGATTTCTGTTTTCATACTTATATTTCACCTCTCTATTCTTGTAAATATTGCAGGTTCCCAATGCCATTATTCATCGCACAGAATCATTCGTCACCAAATCAAACCTGTTTTTAACCCCAAGTATACACTGTTCCCTCAATCATTTTACAGAAGAGCAGGGACAGAGGGGTTCTTACAATACAGGAAAGTTGGGGATCTTCCACCAGATGAGAACCTCAAATGTCCATGCACAAATGATACCTGGAGAAGTTGTAGGCAGGTATAAAGCACCTGAGAGAGCAAAAGTCATCTTCCATGGCAAACAACCTGGTCAGGATGAAGGGATGTGTCTGAATCTGCCTCTCTCTTCTTATTGTAGACAAGGTGGAACAATCCAGGCCTGAGTGGAGAGCTGTTCCCGGGTGCCAATGGTTGATATACATTCTACCTTATGAAAGTGTCACAGGAAGTAGGGGAAACCTCCATCTTATGTAACCCTTGGAAGCAACTGTTAGGACAAAGTGGTTGCCAAGGCAGTGACCTCATTCAGTTCCAAAGAATGTGACATACCTCATTTTCTTGGTGATGGAACTCTCTGAACTTGGTATCCAAGAAGCCAGGCACCCAGAGGCAGTCCCAGTCCCAGGCCCAGTGGGCTCACTTGTTTGGATTTACCAAGGACAGAGTCAGTTTTCTTGGTACCTAATGATGTGAGGATGGCCAAATGCCAGGAGAGCTCTGAAGATGGACCTTTCCTGAGAAAACAGGTAGTGGCTAACCACTTTTTCCTGACATCTTCACAGAGTTGTTCAAAGAAACATGATCTGAGAGAAGACAGGCCATGTCGGGGGAACATAGTATGGCCCACCAGTCAGAGGATACTTCGGATAGTCAAAGACCTACTTGGGGGCAGGAGGTGCCTTTGTGGGAGTGGGTGTGGGTTTGTTGTTTTGTCTCATGTTCTGAGAATAGATAGGAAAGGCGTTTTGTTTGGTTTGGAGTGGACAGTTTCTAGTAAGTCATTTGACACGGCGAGTGTTTCTGTTTCTGTGTATCCCACTGTGTCCATTGTTGTAGACATTAGAAAAGAGAATGCATTAATGGATGTGTCCTGTCTAGTATAAATCTTCCCATAATTCATCCTGCCTAATATATGAATGGACTGCAGCTTGTCTTATCGATGTGCAACACCTGCTATCTTTCTAAGTTGTTGTTTTCTTCCTGAATTCTGGCCACTCTCCAGAATAGGCTCATGGATTTGTGTCCAAAATATGTACCACTTCCAAGCTCTGTGACATGGCCATGTACTGGATAGTTGAAGAGAATGGCGAGCATCTCAGAAAACTCAGATATCAGTGTGACCAGGAAAGTCTCAGTGCAGAAACACTGCTTTGGGCTTTTTGCTTACTTATTGTTGTGTTGCACTGAATGTCAGGAAGGTCTTTGCCTCAGGCCACCCCTTTGTGAAGCCTGAAGAAAACAGTTTTCAAATGGAAATGAATGGGCCTCACCTGTGGCTCTTAGCTTAATTGCTTTGGAAAGGGATGTGTCTTTATCAGCCTCTTGGACCTGTGTGTGGCTGTGGCTTAGATTCTCAGCACCTGATGGATCTTAAGAATGATCCCATGTGAGCTTCCAAAACCACAATGGCAAAAAATATCATTCATTTTGGATGAAGTCTCTTGCCTTCCTCTGTTAGGTTGCTGCACTCCATCAAATGAGAATAGTGATTATTTGGGTCAAATGAGTTCTTCAAAGCCCTGCAGAGGTGCTTGTGTTTTCGCTTGACTCTAAATCACCTAAAGAATTGATACCTAAAATCAGTAGACCTCAAATTGGAGAAATACAGAAGTATTAACGGCAGGTTTATTTGTTCACTCCTGGTTCACAGAAACGGTGTCCAGCCTACCCTGACTTTAGGCAAATGAGGGGCAAACGAGCTGATTTTTGACACTGTCTTGGGCTGCGCCCCTCATGGAAACCTCCAGCCAGATGTTAAGATGATTGACTATATGGAATAAGATGAGGGCTATGTAGGAGTGTTTTGGTTTTAATATTGCTCATTTGTGTGGCATTGGAATAAATGACTGTGTCCACGTGGGCTTGAACTCTGGTGTGATTCCCCTTAGAGACTGGGTTTTGGAACTGAACTCAGAGAAGCATTGCCATGAATTTTGTTGGGATTTTAAGAAGCCATGCATGAAAGTCGCTCTTGGAAACTGAGACCTAGGCCCCGGGTGGATTTCCACAGAGGCCGGGAATCTCAGCAAGGACATCACATGATTTTATCCTTAAAGAAATGGCAGCCATAGTTGAGAGTCAAAACACACATGGACCTCACATTATAGACCTCAATGGGCCTCGCCTAATGTGACCTTTTGTCCACTCTTTGGGAAGCCTTGCCTGTGAGAGTTCTCCAGAGATTTTATTGAAATGAGCTTCCTCACCATTTAATCTTTGCTGAATGAATTGAAACCCACAGTGCCTCCAACTTCATGCTTGAAAAATGGCTAGATAAATACCATGAAATTTTTGAAATACCTATGACCAGGTGGCACTGGAGAAACATTGGATGTCCTTTTGCTGATCATGATTATACCAGACAGTGCCTTGATTTACTGAGTTTCATGAAAATGGTGTAGAACAGAGATGCCAGTAGTTTGTAGCCTGTTGAGTAGTGGGTCTAGAGCAGTGCTGGGGAGGTGTTTGATAAAACATTCGTGGAAGGGCCTTGTGGATCTACCATTGGATTCCAAATGGCTTGTAACTGACATGGTGCAGCCAGCAGACCCTTATATGTAAAGGCATCTTGTTATATGGAGAGTTTTCAGAGGAAAATTAAGAATCAGGTTGATATGGAAAAGGGGGCAATGGGGAAAGCTGTGAGAGATAGAAGCCTAGTTGGTGCATTCTCTTGCAGACCCTGACCCACCACACGTGACAGAACTCCCTCCAGCACTGTGTCCCAGTTTAGCTCCTAGTATTTCGTGAAACAAATACCAAACTCACAGTGCAGCAGCAAAAACTCCACAAAAAATGGAGGAGGACCAAATGGCTTCACAGTCCACACGGGGAGAACTTAGTCCGCAGTGGCCTCAGTTTACCTACAACGAGAGGATTCAGCACTGCTTCATCTTGTTCATTGGAAAATAAGAAACCATGTCCTCCAGGTCACATAGATGTAGACCCAGCTTTGATGGTCTCACTACAAAGGAAGCCAAATCTCCTGAAAACAACATATATTTCAAGTGCGGAAGCTCAGAGGCAGTTTCTCAAAAAGTTTTTAGGCCAGCAGAGCTCCATGTTTGTGGAGTGTTTACCCTGTCCCTTACTTTTTGAAACTCCTCTACCACCTCCAGAATGTGAACTCCTTAGCATTTTCCATTCCAGATATGTATTCACTGATTTTGTAACTCTTCTCCTCTAGTTGTGTCTTACTTGTGTTGAACGTAATGTCAAGGCATTGTTCTGGATGAGAGCGGGAGGATATTTGTGCAGCATATATTTACATACACATTGGATTCATTTTCCAATTTTTCATTCGAAGTACTGAATCCCTGACACTAACCCATACCTAGTAGACTCAGACTATTCATCCTAATATAATGGGGAAAATTAACCCAACACAATAGAAATACAAGCACTTCAGAGGAGACATGTTCTATAGTTGGACTTGACATTTGCCTTATATAAGGTTGGAGTTATAAATCTAGTCAAATTTTAATTGAAATATTGTCCATGTGTTTTTAAACTTAACAAATATGTGAATTCCTGTTTCCCTTTTCTGTAGCCTATTCACACATGTATATTTATATGCATATATAGAATCCTACCAGGTATCACACGTACATTTTTGTGAGGTGGCTGTCTTGGCAGATACAAATTGTGAGAAGAGTTCACTCCTCCTAAATGCTTTTGGAAATGAAAATTCAACCTATAGGAGAGCGTCCTATTAGAAAAACATTATATATAAACTCATGTTCAGTAAAATAATATTTTTTGCATTTGTGGATGATATATATTTACTGATGAATTTCGATTGGCATTTATATTGGTACTTTTTAATGTCTGTGAATGTTGTGTGTGTGTGTGTGTGTGTTTGTGTGTATATATATATATATATATATATATATATATATATATAGATAGATATAGATATAGATATAGATATATAGATATAAATATAGATATACTCTCCAAATTTTTCAAAGTATGAAATATATGTGTCTTATTTTGCACTTCCTAAATTTTTCATATTCATGAATGTGGATTTATAATTATCTTTTCACAAGATTATTCTCAGAAACATTCATATACCCTACGAGACTCTTACCACTAATACTAATATAATGGAGAAAAAGAACCCAAACAGAATAGATACAAGCATTTCAGAAGAGACATGGTGTATAGTTGGACTTGCCTTTTGCATAATATAAGGTAGGAGTTATAAATCTATTCAATTTATTGAAATAATTTTCCATGTGTTATTTTTTTGACACAACACAAAATTTAATCTTTGAAAAATAAATAAAATTGACACTTCCTTAACCAAGCTAATGAAGAAAAAAAAACCTCAAATTACTAAAATTAAGGATCATAAAGGAACTTTTACAGAGTACACAACTAAAATACAGAGAATAATTGAAAACAAATTTGAAAATTTATAGTCTAATAAATTAAAATACCATGATGACATCAATAAAATTTTAGAGATATACCCAAACTTAATTAGTAGGACGTGAACAATTTAAACAAATCAATTTCAAGCAATGAAATAGAAGTTGCTGTCAACAGCCTACCAATCAAGCAAAGCCCAGGAACAGACAGATTCTCAGCCATGTTCTACAAGACCTTCAAAGAAGCATTCATCACAATACTCCTCAAATTATTCCATAAAATAGAAAAGGATGGAACTCCTCCAAACTCATTCCATGAGGCTATTATCACTCACATACCAAAATCAGACAAAGACACATCAAGGAAAGAAATCTTCAGAGCAATATTCCTGACAAAGATATATACAAAAATTCTCAATAAAATTCTTTTTTTAAGCCAAAGTTAATCAAAAGGGATAAAGAGGGACACTACACACTATTCCATGTGTTTTTAAAGTTAAGAAATATATGAATTCCTGTCTCCCTTTCTCTGTAGCCTATTAAGCACATGTATTTTTATATGCACAAATAGAATCCTACCTGGTTTCACAGGTACATTCTTGTGAGGTGGCTGACTTGGCAGATACTATTTGTGAGAAGAGATCACTCCTCCTAAACACTGTTGGTACAGAAAATTCAACACATGGGTGAGCTTCCTAGATGAACAACATTATACATACATCCATGTTCAGTAAAATGAATATTTTGGGATATGCGGATGAGTTATTTTTCATGATGAATTTCGATTGACATATATATTGCGACATTATAATGTGTGTGTGTTTGTCTCTCTCTCTCTCTCTCTCTCTCTCTCTCTCTCTCTCTATATATATATATATATATATATATATATATATATAGTCTCCAGATTTTCCAAAATATGAAATGTATGTCTTCTTATACACCACCTGAATTCATTCATATTCATATATGTGGATTTATAATCAACTTTTAACAAGTTTATTCTCAGAAATATACATCCACTGAAATACATATTTGTTTCCTAGTACTGAAAACTAAATTCAGGGAAGGGTTCTTACAAATCCTAATATTTCTAGACTAACTGACCAAGTTTAACATCAATGCAAATACATTCCTATTGGATATGATGTGTTTTTTAAAGTTCATTTTTATTCAAACTTGGTACGTTATTATTTATTCAGTTTATGGACATCATAAAATATATCCTTTCATTCACAAGTTCACAAATTTATAAATATTTGGTTTACTTTCAATCACTTCCTCCTTCGGAACACATATATTCCTCTATGTTTCTTGACTGGTCTTTTCACTAGACTTCTTTCTAAACACATTATTTTCGATTCCATTATCATTTTTGAAGCAAAACTCACACACTATTCATGATAAACGGTAACCCTAATAATACCATTAGATATATAACTTGTTGGAATGAATGTACATATATCAATATATGATTTCCTCTATATTTTCAGATATTAAAACAATCCATTATGTAAATTTGGAACCAGTCACATAATTTTTTCACAGTATGGTCTATTAATGCATCATCTCTATATTCATCAACAAAGGGTAAACCTCTTAGTATCCCCAGTACTTATTTATATGTTTTCAAAATATTGCTCCCAGAAAAGGTGGAAGAAATACTCAGGTCACCTGATCTACATATACATATTATCACAGTAATATTCTGGACACAAAATGCAAAGGTCACCATTATGATTGCAATAAAGCCTCAATGGAATGTGAACATGGATTACTAAAAACATCCATGTCCAGTTTGCCTAATGCTCTCAAATGTCAATCCAATTGGTGACTACATTTTTGTTTCTTTTTAAGATTATGTATTCAACCTCAACCCTGTTGAAAATGTCAAATCTTATCACTCACGTTATACTTTGCCTGATTTCCTAATGTCTCTATTGATGTCTGCCTTCCTACATATTTTTCCCAGTTCATCATTGTGCCCAACTTTTCACATATGGTGCCATTTACATTCATTCTCTAACCGAAACCTATTGCTAAAGAACTTTTGGTCCAAATCCTAGACTCACTCTTCCTCCTAAACCTACTGACTATCTTTCTAATCCTACACACTATCCCTTTTTCACTGGATGTTCTCTTCTACATTCAATCATCTGAGGTACAGGGTCTTATGCCATTGTATATCGATTTGCATCGACCTCGGTGGAAAACATTACTCAAGCTAAGGATCCCAATCAAGAGCCCAAATCCTTCTGGGCTTCAAATATTACCTAGATTTCTGTTTTCATACTTATATTTTACCTCTATATTCTTATAAATATTGCTGGTTCCCAATACCATTATTCATCCAGCAGAATGATTCCTAAGCCAAATGGAACATGCTATTAACCCTAACCATACAATGTTCCCTCAATCTCACTTTACAGAAGAGCAGGGATAAAGTTGATATTACAATACAGGAAGTTAGGAGATCTTCCACCTGCTGAGTACCTCAAAATCCATGCAGACATAATCCCTGGAGAAGATGTAGGCAGCTATGAAAGACCTGAGAGAACAAAAGTCATATTCCATGGCAAACAACATGGTCAGGATGAAAGGATGTGTCTGAGTCAGCCTCTCTATTCTTAATGCAGGGTAGATGGACCAAAGCAGGCTTGTGTGGAGAGCTGTTCCCAGGTGACTATGGTTTCTATACCATTCTAACATGTGAAAGTATCACAGGAAGTAGGGCAGCCTCCATGTCAGGAGACACTAGGATGCAACTGTTAGGACAAAGTAGTGGCCAAGACAGGGACCTCATTTATTTCCTGAAGGTAGTGACCTCACCTCATTTCCTTGGCGATGGAACTCTCTGAATTTTGTGATCCAGGAAGTCAGGCACCAGAGCCAGTCCAAGTCCCAGTCGCAGTGGGCTCACTTGTTTGGATTTACTAAGGACAGAGTCAGTCTTTCTTGGTACCTACTGATGTAAGGGTTGCCAAATACTAAGAAAGCTCTGAAGAGGGGTCTTTCCTGAGAGGACAGGAATTGGCTCACCACTGCCTCCTGACAACTTCACAGAGTTGACCAAGGAGACCAGATCTGAGACAGAAAGGCCATTTGTGGGGAACATCGTATGGCCTACCAGTCAGAGGACACTCCAGATAGTGACAGACCTACTTGGGGGAAGGAGTTGCATTTGTGGGTGTTGGTTTGTGTTTGTGGTTTTTTTCCATGTTCTGAGAATAGGTAAAAAAGGAGGTTTGTTTGGATTGGAGTGGACTGTTTCCAGTAAGTCATTTGACAAGGAGACTGTTTCTATGTCTGTGTATCCCACTGTGTTTTTCTTTGTGGATATTAGAAAAAACAATAGCTCATTGGGTGTGTCCTGTCTAGTAGAAAGCTTCCCAGCATGCATCCTTTCCAATTAATGAATGGACTGAGGCTTGCCTTATCCATGGGCAACACCTGCTATCTACCTAATTTTCCATTTTTTCATGAATTCTGGCCACTCTCAAGATTAGTATCATGTATTTTTGTACAAGATATGTACCACCTCCAAGCTCTGTGACATGGCCATGTACTGGATAGCTGAAGGGAATGGCGAGCAACTCAGAAAACTCACATATTAGAGTAACAAGGAAAGTCTCTGTGGAGAAACCCTGCTTGTGGCCTTTTGATTACCTATTGTTCTGTTGCTCTGAATGTCAGAAAGGTCTTTGCCTCAGGCCACCCCTTTGTGAAGCCTGAAGAAAACAGTTTTCAAATGGAAATGAATGGGCATCACCTGTGGCTCTTTGCTTCATTGCTTTGGAAATGGATGTGTCTGAATCAGCCTCTTGGCCCTGTGTGAGCCTGTGGTTTAGATTTTCAGCACCTGATGAATCTAAAGAAAGATCCCATGTGGGCATCCAAAACCTAAATGGAAAAAAGATCAGTCATTGTGGATGAAGCCTCTCGCCTTCCTCTGTAAGATTCCTGACCTCCATCAAGTGAGAATAGGGATCATTTGTGTCAAATAAGTTCTTCAAAGGGCTGCAGAGGGGAGACAATAGGTGTTGGGTTTTCTTATAACTCCAATTCACACTAAAAATCTATACCCCACAGTCAGTAGGCCTCAAATTTGAGAAGTGGAGTACTATTAACAGCAGGCCTATTTGATCACTTCTGGTTCACACTAACGTTGTCCAGGCCACCCTGACTTTAGGCAAATGAGGGACAAGGGAGATTATTTTTGACACTGTCTTGGGCTGTGCCCCTCATGGAAACCTCCAGCTAGAGGTTATGATTAGTGTCTATATAAAAAGATGAAGAGGGCCATGTGAGAGTGTTTTGGTTTTAATTGTCATCATTTGTGTGGCAATTTGAAGAGATGCCTGGGTCCACCTGGGCTTGAACTCTGTTGTGATTCCCCTTAGAGACTGAGTTGTGTAACTGACCTCAGAGAAGTATTGCCATGAATTGTGTTGGGATTTCAGAAGGCCACACATGAGATTCACCATTGGAATCTGAGATCTTGGCCCAGGGTGACTTTACACAGAGCACTGGGAATCTAAGCCTGGATATCACAAGATTTTATTCTGAAAGATTCCAGCCATAGTTAAAACACCAACAGGGAATCTTTAGATCACTTATAAGCAAATTAAAAAACAAAATTTTTTAACAAGAGTAAAAATACTTAGTTAATGTAATGCTACCCTGAATTTTTTGGGTGAGTTATACTTTATATTCCCTGTTTGAGATCCTAGTAAACTTGAGAGAAAAAAAAAAAAAAGAAAAAAACAAAACTTTTGAACATAACTTTAAATGAAATAAAATCTGACCTACTTCTTTCGTAGTCATTCTCACATGTAGTAAGATGGGACACAGAGCCTTATCTCAGGTAAGACAGGGCTCTTTATAAATCTTAAGTGTTTTAGTTCTAAAGCTGATCTTCGTTTTTTAATATCCTTTTACAAAGTTTACATAAATTGTTTGAGGTCACATGAACATTAGCTAACACCATATAATATCACTTTTGAAACATGAATTAAAGAATGGCTGAATGTTTTTAACATTCAAATAGATTAGGCTCTCATTAATTTAAAAATACATTTAAATTGTTGCACAATGTAAAGTGTAACATAAAACTTTACATATCTTATTGATAACAGGTAAATAAATCCCCAATATATATTTTATTTACCATACAACTTCAGAACACCAGCTTGATATAATGCTCTTTTAAAGTTTCTACCTTATCGAGTTGTATAACTGGAAGAAATGAACACATTAATAGCATCACAGTTACATTGATGTTTCTACATTAACCAAGTTTATCTTTTAAAGAAATGGCAGTACAGTGCTCTAAAATAACAGTTCTGTTTTAAACAGTTGTTTAATTTTTATGGTTGCTTGCTCTGGAAAAAATAAAACTTAATAAACACAATGTTATGAGTAATCTTATGTTTTAAGAAATTTTTGTCTCTTTAACACATGACTAATTTTTACAATCTTACACAGACTTTAGTAGAAAGTCTGTATAAGATTGTAAACATTTTATACAGATTTTGTACTAAAAATTGATAGACCTTAGTATATCAATCAGATATCAAACAAAAACACTCATGAATGAGTAAATCCAAATCAAATTTACTTTACTTTTTAATCAAAATATTAGACAAATGTATTGAACAGTGTAAACCATTTTTTGGTTGAAGGAAAAGTCCTAGAACAAAGTCATATAGACCTTTGGTAGACAATAATATTTTATTAGATTTTTGAACACCTAGAAAAACTTATAGGCATAAATTTGAAGACATTTATATTTATCTGTTTATCCAATCTAAATTGAAACATTTAAACCACGTGAATTAAAGATCTGTGGTCCACTTTTTAAAATTTGTTTTTATGAGCGCTTTTTTATATGAGTGCTCCTTATATATGTTAATTTGTGTATCATTTGAATGATATACGGACATATGTGTATATATATATATATATATATATATATATATATATATATATATATAGACATACAACACATAACAAAAGTGTGCACACCTAATAATAGTGAAGGCCTTGTAGCTTTTCACAGGTGAAATCACCATTGCAATGTTTTTAAAACTCCACAGTTGGTCAAAGATAAAACTGATCAGAAAAACATTAACCTAGGTCTGTAGGATCAAAATCATAAACTCAAAAAAAAAAGAATCTAAGAAAAAATTATGAGTCCTAGAAAAAATGACTGGCCGGTAATTAGTAAATACCATACAATTTACCATTTTTTCCCTTAGGCCTCAGATCAGTCTCCTACTGAGCTTACAGGAGACTTTCATTTGCATTTCAACAGAAGTCCTTGCTGAAGTCTGGAAGAAGCAGGAAAAAACTGCTATTCTGAGCAGACACCTCAGGCCTAAGGCATTTTAACCATAATTTTCTGGTTAGGATGTTGAAAATTATACTACAAGTTTAAGATACAATTCACAAAATTTTATATCTTTACATCTTGTTTTGTCAACAGATATCATACTATGATTTACTATCCTTGTCCAAATTAATGCACTGGTAAACACAGTGACATTTTCCCAGGCTACCCAATTCAAAATTGGAGAAAAAAAGACTGCATGATTGGGAAGTTACTTGCCAACTTGGAAGTAGAGTTCTTTAGTTTTCCATCCTAAGTATTTAAGTTCTCTGGCATGAATTATCTGAAATCAAAAACTAAACAATTACCTAAACCCGACTTTTAACTGCAATATTGTGCAATGCTTCAAAAAACGCATTCAGATACCAGATTTTTACAATAAAACATCATCATTTAGACACACATTCAGCTAAGATCATTCTCAAGAAACAATTTATAATATAAACACATTATTGCACATGTCTTAAAGGGCCAAAAACAAAGGCACAAGACAGACAGAAAGGAACTCCAGAATATGGCTGACAGACAGAAGCCTTTAAAACAGAGCAGATAAGAGAAAAATCTCCTGCACCAGTGGCACCACAGATGTCCCCACAAGGGGACCAGATGTTTTCACAGAGAAGCTACCTGAAATGTAAAATCAAGGGTCTCCATGGTGACTTTACTGCATTTAGTGTCCCCTTTTTATTTTTCTCTTTTAAAAGAAGACAGAGGTGTCATAATGCTTACAGTGCAGGGAAGGAAGGAGGGAATTCCCTGAAGCAACAGGGCTTTGGCAGTTGCTGGGGTCCCTCAGTCCCTCCTTTTACTTACAGGATTAGCTCTTCTGTTTCGGGTCCACTCCAAGCATGCTCCATCTCCTAACATTTCAGTCGTCAGCTCTCAAAAAGTTCTGGGACGGGGCCGGGTATCAAAATTTGTAACTTAAAGTTCGGTTTCTGACCCTGAAGCAAATTAATGCTAATTTAATAATGAGGACAGGGTTTTGAGAAAAAGAAAATGGAGGTTTATTGCTTTGCTAACAAAGGAAAAACAAGGGGACTCTGCCAAAAGGTTGTGACTCTCATGATCTGGAGGGACAAGGGATTTTAAAGAGTTTCACTTGTTAACCTGGGATATACTCAGTTCTTCGTTCCCCAGCAGGCATTGCCCTGTGCAGTGGGTGTGCTCCAGGCAGCCAGCTAGGGGCTTCTTTCTTCCTGCTTAACAAAGGTGGGTAAAGTTCATCACAGTTCCTTAAAACACAGTCGAAAGGGTGTCAGGCTTACTTGCTTTGTTACCCTTTTTCACGTCCAATATCCTTAAAATTTTACCACAGAAATCAAACAAAAAAACGCACAAAAACAAACAACAAAAAACATATAGACCACAGAACAAAACACAGAAAAACAGAATCCTGGTGCCGAAACAGAAAAACAGAGGAGCAATGCAACATCTTGCTAAAGCTCCAGGGTAGGAGCGTGTGTGTGCCCATCGGCACCTCTCTACCCTTCCAGAGGAATTCCCTACAGAACAGAACAGAGGACAGCATGATTCTCATTACTGTCCTGGACAGGAGTGTATGTGAGCCTCCCCAGGCCACCTCTCTGTCATCAGAAGAGATCTCCCTTAACCAGATATCAGATGTTATAAAGGCGCCACTTACCTATGGAGGCCTCCTCCACCAGGGGCTTGATAATAGTTTTAGTGTGGTGGTTCACTGCAGTGCTCCCCAGACTGACGGCTCACTCCAAGGCCTTGGAACATCTCAAGATGTGCACCCCCTAGAGTGGTTCTCCAGCCCAGTGCCCTGGAGGGAAGGCCAGCTTCAGAATTTTCAGCAGTCTGGTTTTGTGATCTGCTCGGGCAGGGTCATCTCACTGGGGAACCCCAAAATTTTGGACTAGGATGCAAGAAAAGACCACTGACTCCAATTAAAATCAAATTAAGGCAAGCTTATTATTTCAACAGGCTGGGCTGCCTCTCCTTCCCAAAATGGCGGGAACAAGACAGCAACCCCACCTTTCCTACAGCCCAGCTATATAGCCCAGAAAGTTACACAAACGGGTGGTTACAGATAACAAAACTTTGAAAGCATCACACTAATGGTAGTTTACATTTTTTTTTTTGAGGGCCCCAATATCAGAAATAATGAGGACCATTAGAGCCTCAGAGAGGGTTGTTGTCTGGCCAGGGAAGGCCAATATTTATGAGGTGTCACTAAAGTTTCAGAAAGTACTGTTATCTGGTCAGAGAGCCAGGTGTGGATGAGTTCAAGGCACGGGCAGGCGTTCCAAGCAGGTTCAGAATTTGCAGTAATTTAGAGTAAAGCCAAAATTATCTTTTCACGGCTTTGTGGCAAGATGGTTCCCAATTTTAATAAAAAATCAGGTTGGGTCTATCAAGCCTCTCCCTTACTTTTGGAAACTCCTCTGCAAACTCCAATGTTGTGAACTCCCGAGCATTTTAATTCCAGATATGTATTCACAGAATTTCTAACTCTTCTATTCCAATTGTGTCTTTCTTGGGGCGAAGGTAATATCAAGTCATTGTTCTGGATGAGAGTGGAAATATTTTTGTGTAGCACATATTTGCATACACATTTAGGAGATCACTCCTCCTAAACACTGTTGGAACAGAAAATTCAAACTATGGGGGAGCTTCTTAGTTGAACAACATTATTCATGAATCCAAGTTCATTAAACAAATAGTTTTGGATCAGTGGATGATATATATTTCAAGATGAATTTCAATTGGCATATACTATGCTACATTTTAATGTCTGTGTGTGTTTTTTGTTTATAATGTTTTGCGATTTATATGGATTTAAAATCAAGTTTTCACAAGATTATTCTCAGAATATTCATCCACCTGAAATACATATTTGTTTCCTAGTACTGAAAACTAACTTCAGTAAATGGTGCATAAAAATCCTAATATTTCTACAGTAACTGACCCAGATTAACATCAATGCAAGTAGATTCCTAGGGGACATGATGTGTATTTTGATGTTCATTTTTATTCAACACTGCTACATTACTATTTCTGCAGCTTATGCACATCATACTGTATATATTTCATTCAAAAGTTCGCAAATTTATATGCATGTGTTTCACGTTCAATCACTTCCTGCTTCAGAACACATGAATTCCTCCAGGTTTCTTGACTATTCTTTTCATGATACTTCTTTCCAAACACATTATTTTTGATTTCCATAATCACGTTTGAAGCAAAACTCACACACTTTTCAGGATAAAATATAACCCTAATATTACCATTAGATGTATAAGTGGTTGGAATGAATGATTGCATATCAATATGAGATTTCTTTTATATTTTCAGATATCAATTCAATCCATTATTTAAAGTGGAACCAGTTATATTATTTATACACAGTATGGTCTATTCATGCATAATCTGCATATTCATAGACACAGGGTACACCTATTTGTACCCCAAATACTAAATTATACGTCTACAAAACATTGCTCCAGAAACGGTGGAAGAAATATTCATGTCACCTGATCTACACATACATTTTATCACAATAATATTCTGGACACAAAATGCAATGGTCACACTTATGATTTTAAAAAAGCCTAAATGGAAAGTGAACATGGATTACAAAAAAACATCCAAGTCCTGGTTACCTAATGCTCTCGAATTCAATCCTATTTGTGACAACATATTTGTTTCTTCCTAAGATTATATATTCAAACTCAACCATGTTGAAAATGTCTAAACCAATTACACACTTTATACTTTTGCTGATTTCCTAATGTCTCTATTTATGTCTGCTTTCCTACATATTTTCCCCTGTTCATCATTGTGACTGACTCTTCACATGTGCTGACATTTACATTCACTCTCTACCAGAAACCCTATTTGTAAAGAACTTTTGGTCCAAATCCTATACTCACTCTTCTTTATAAACCTGCTGACTACCTTGGTAATCCTACGGACTATTCCTTTATAACTAGATGTTCTGTTTGTTATTCAATCATCCGAGGTACAAGATCCAATTTCATTGTATATTGACTTATCTGAGACATCTGTGCAGAATATAATTCAAAGCTAAGTATCCCACTCAAGTGCCCAATGCTCTACTTGGCTTCAAATCTTCCCTATATTTCTGTTATATTTTACCTATATATTCTTGTAAATATCACAGGTTTCCAATACCATTATTCATCCAGCAGAATGATTGCTAACCAAAATTGAACATATTATTAACCCTAACCATACACTGTTCCCTCAATCTAACTTTAGAGCAGTGCAGGGACAGAGTTGGTCTTACAAAAGAGGAATGTTGGGGATCTTCGACCTGCTGAGAATATCAAAGATCCATGCAGAAATGATCCCCGAAGAAGATGTAGACTGCTATGAAGGACCTGAGAGAGCAAAAGTTAGCTTCCATGGCAAACAACCTGGTCACTATGAAGGGATGTGTCTGAATAAGCCTCTCTCTTTTTAATATAGAGCAAATGGACCAAACCAGGCCTGTGTGGAGATCTTTTCCCCGGTACCAATGGTTGATATACCATTCTAACTTGTGAAAGTGTCACAGGAAGTAGGGGCAGCCTCCATCTCATGGGACCCTTGGAAGCAACTGTTAGGACAAAGTGGTTGCCAAGGCTGTGAGCTCATTCACTTCATGAAGGAAGTGACCTACCTCACTTTCTTGGTGATGGAACTCTCTGAACTTGGGATCCCTGAAAACAGGCAGCCAGAGTCAGGCCCAATAACAGTCACAGAAGTCTCACTTTTTGGATTTACCAAGGAGAGAGTCAATCTTTCTTGGTATCTACACTTGTGAGCATGGCCAAATGCCAGGAAAGATCTGAATTGGGGCCTTTCCTGAGAAAGCAGGTATTGGCTCACCGCTGGCTCCTGACAACTTCACAGAGTGGGCCAAGGAGTCCAGATTTGAGAATAGAGAAGCCATTTCGGGGGAACATAGTATGGCCCACAAGGCAGAGGACACTCTTGATAGTCACAGACCCTCTTGGGGGAAAAAGGTGCCTTTGTGGGAATGAGTGTGTGTATGTGGGTTTGTCTCATGCTCTGAGAATAGGTAGGAAAGGCGGTTTCTTTGGTTTAGAATGGACTGTTTCTAGTAAGTCATTTGACAAAGCAAGTGTTTCTATGACTGTGTATCCAACTGTGTCCATGGTTGTAGACATTACAAAAGAAAATGCATCAATGGATGTGTCCTGTCTAGGAGAAAGCTTCCCCACATTCATCCTGCCCAATTTATGAAAGGACGGAGGCTTGCCTTATTGATGGGCAAGACCTGCTGTCTTCCTAAGTTTCTGTTTTCTTCTTGAATTCTGGCCACTCTCCAGAATAGACTCATGGTTTTGTGACCAAGATATGTAGCACCTCAAAGCTCTGTGACA
The DNA here is from genome assembly GCF_048772815.1 of Callospermophilus lateralis. Classification (NCBI taxonomy): domain Eukaryota; kingdom Metazoa; phylum Chordata; class Mammalia; order Rodentia; family Sciuridae; genus Callospermophilus; species Callospermophilus lateralis. The sequence continues at coordinate 922,862 of NW_027514392.1, read as the reverse complement.
TGGCCGTGTACTGGATAGCTGAACGGAATGGCGAGAATCTCAGGAAACTCAGATATCTGTGTGATCATGAAAGTCTCAGTGGAGAATCCCTGCTTTGGGCCTTTGCTTACCTACTGTTCTGTAGCACTGAATGTCAGGAAGGTCTTTGCCTAAGGCACCACTTTGTGAAACCTGAATAAAACAGTTTTCTAATGGAAATGAATGAGCATCACCTGTCTCTCTTTGAGTAATTGCTTTTGAAAGGGATGTGTCTGAGCCAGTCTGTTGGCTGTGTGTGAGGCTGTGGCTTGCATTCTCAGCACCTGATGGATCTAAAGAAAGATGCCATGTGTGCATCCAAAACCAAAATGGCCAAAAGAGCAGTCATTGTGGATAAAATCTTTTGCCTTCCTCTGTAAGGTTCCTGACCTCTATCAAGTGAGAATAGGAATCCTTTGGGTCAAATGACTTCTTCAAAGCCCTGCGGAGGCTAGCCAATAGGTGCTTGGGTTTTCTCATGACCCCAATGCACATAAAGAATCTAAACCCCACAGTCAGTAGGCCTCAAATTGGAGAAGCTGAGCAGTATTAATGGTAGGCCTTTTTGATCACTTCTGGTTCACAGAAGGGGTGTCCAGGCCACTCTGACTTTATGGAAATGACGAGCAAGAGTGCGTATTTTGGACACTGTCTTGTCCTGCGCTCCTCATAGAAACCTCCAGCTAGAGGTTATGATGAGTGTCTATATGGAAGAAGATGAGAGCCATGTGGGACTATTTTGGTTTTAATTGTGGTCATTTGTGTGGCAGTTGGAAGAGATGACTGGGTCCACCTGGGTTTGAACTCTGGTGTGAATCCCCTTAGAGACTGAGTTCTGGAAGTGACCTCAGAGAAGTATTGCCATGAATCGAGTTGGGATTTTAGGAAGCCATGCATGAGAGTCGCCCTTATAAACTTAGATCAAGGTCCAGGGTGGCTTTCCACAGAGCACTGGGAATCTCAGCCAAATTATCCCATGATTTTATTCTTAAAGACTTGGCAGCCATACTTGAGAGTCAAAACACACATGGAACTCACATTGTAGACCTCAATAGGCCTGGCTTCATGTAACCTTTTGGCCACTCTATGGGAAGCGTTGCCTATGAAAGTTCTCCAGAGTTTCACTGAAATGAGCTTCCTCAACATTTAATGGTTCTTGAAAGCCACAGTGCCTCCCAACTACATCCTTGAAAAATGGCTAGATAAATACTTTGAAATTTTTGAAATTCCCATGACCAGGTGGCACTGGAGTATCTTTGGATGTCCTGCTGCTGATCATGAGTGTACCAGAGAGTGCCTTGATTGACTGGAATTTATAAAAAATAATGTAGAACAGAGATGGTAGTAAGTTGGAGCCTGCTGAGTAGTGGGCCTAGAGCAGTGGTAGCCACGTGTGTGATAAAACATCTGTGGTGGGTCCATGTGATTAGCCCATTTGCTTCCAAATGGCTTGTGACTGACATGGTGCAGCCAGCAGACCCTTATTTGTAAAGGCATCTTTTTATTTGGAGAGCTTTCAAGGTAATGATCAGAATCAGGTTGATATGGTCAAGGGTGCAAGCTATGTGAGAAAGAAGCCTGGTTGTTTCATTCTCCTGCAGACCCTAACCCACCACACGTGACAGAACTCCCTCTAGCACTGTGTCCCAGTTGAACTTGTTGTTCAAAAACCCAGTGCAGCAGCAAGAACCAAAAGCCCCAGTGCAGCAGCAAGAACCACCACAAAAATTTGAGGAGGACCAAATGGCTTCACAGTCCACACGGGGTGAAACTTAGCCTCCAGTGGCCACACTTTACCTACAAAGAGAGAATTCAGCACTGCTGCCTCAGGTTCATTTGAAAATAAGAATCCATGTTCTCCAGGTCATATAGATGCAGACCAAGCTTTGATGGTCTCACTACAAAAGAAGCTAAAACTCCTTAATACAACATATATTTCAAGTGCCCAACTTCAGAGGCAGTTTCTCAAGAAGTCTTTAGGCCAGCAGAGCTCAATGTTTGTGGAGTGTTTACCATGTCCCTTACTTTTGGAAACTGCTCTACCACCTCCAAGGTTGTGAACTCCTGAGCATATTCCATTCCAGATTTGCATTCACAGATTTTCTAACTCTTCTCCTCTAATTGTGTCTTACCTGGGGTGAAGGTAATGTCAAGGCATTGTTGTGGATGAGAGTGGGAAGATTTTTGTGTAGCACATATTTGCATACACATTGGATTCATTTTCCAATTTCCCATTAAAAATACTGAATCCCTGACACGAACCCATACCCTACTAGACTCTGACTACTAATCCTAATATGATGGAGAAAAATAACCCAAACAGAATAGAAATACAAGCAGTACAGAGAAGGCATGGTGTATAGTTGGACTTGCCTTTTGCATTATGTAGGGTAGGTGTTATAAATCTAGATAATTTTTAATTGAAATAGTTCTCCATGTGTTTTTAAAGTTAACAAATATATGAATTTCTATCTCCCTTTCTCTGTAGCCTATTCAGCAAATGTATTTTTATATGCACATATAGAATCCTAGCTGGTATCACATGTACATACTTGTTTGGAGGCTGACGTGGCAGATAAAAATTATGAGAAGAGATAACTCCTCGTAAATGCTGTTGGATCTTAAAATTCAACCTATGGGTGATCTTCCTAGTTGAACAACATTATTCATAAATCCATGTTCAGTAAAATTAATATTTTTGGATCAGTAGACGATATATATTTCACCATGAATTTCGATTGGCATATATACTGCTACTCTTTAATGTCTGTGTGTGTTTTGTGTTTGTGTGTGTGTGTATATATATATATATATATATATATATATATATATATATATATATACAATCTCCAGATTTTTTAAAATATAAAATATATGTGTCTTATTATACACTCCCTAAATACATTCATATTCATGTATGTGGATTTATAATCAAATTTTTACAAGACTATTCTCAGAAATATTCATCCCCCTGAAACACATATTTGTTTACTAGTACTGAAAACTAACTTCAATGAAAGGTGCATACAAATCCTAATATTTCTGCAGTAACTTACCCAGGTTAATATCAATGCAAGTAGATTCCTATGGGACATGATGTGTATTTTGACATTCATTTTTATTCAACACTGGTACAGTACTATTTCTTCAGTTTATGCACATCATAGGATAAATGTTTCATCCAAAATTTCAAAATTTAAAACTTTTGATTCACTTTCAATCACTTCCTGCTTCAGAACACATGTATTCCTCCATGTTTCTTGACTGGTCTTTCATGAGACTTCTTTGCAAACACATTATTTTCGATTTGCATAATCAATTTTGAAGCAAAACTCACACACTCTTCATGATCAACCGTAACACTAATATTAGCATTAGATGTACAACTGGTTGTAATGAATGTATGTATGCCAATATCAACATAAGATTTCCTGTATATTTTCAGATATCAATTTATTCCAATTCCAATTTCTAATGTTGGGTCCAGTTATATTATTTATTCACAGTTTGGTCTATTCATTCATCATCTCTATATTCATCAAAACAGGGTACACCTATTTTTTTCCCCAATACTAATTTATAGGTTGTAAAAATATTGATCCCCATAATGGTGGAAGAAATACTCATATCACCTGATCTACATATACATTTTTATCACAGTAATATTCTGGACACAAATGTAAAGGTAACACTTATGATTGTACCAAAACCTAAATTGAACGTGAATATATATTACTAAAACCATCCATGTCCAGGTCGCCTAATGCTCTCAAATTTCAATCCTATTGGTGACTACATATTTGTTTCTTCTAATATCATATATTCAACCTCAACCCTGTTGAAAATGTCTAATCCTGTTACTCACTTTATACTTTGCCTGATTTCCTAATGTCTCTATTTTCATCATTGTGACTGACTCTTCATATGTGCTGATATTTTCATTCACTCTCTAAACGAAACCCTATTGCTAAAGAACTATATTTCCAACTCAAAGACTCACTCTTCAACCTAAACCTACTATTTTCCTAATCCTACTGACTATCCCTTTTTGACTGGATGTTCTCTTCGACATTCAGGCATCTGAGGTACTAGGTTTTATTCCATTGTATGTAGATTTACCTGCGACCACATTGCAGAATGTAATTCAAAGCTAAATATCATAATCAAGGGCCCAATGCCCTTCCTGGCTTCAAATCTTACCTAGATTTCTCTTTTCATACTTATATTTCAAATACATATTATTATAAATATTTCAGGTTCCCAATATCATTATTCATCCAGCAGAATGATTCCTAACACAAATAAAACATGTTGTTAACCCTAACCGTACACTGTTCCCTCAATCTAAATTTACAGAGGGAAGGGACAGAGTTGGTCTTACAGTAAAGAAATGTAGGGGGTCTTCCACCTACTGAGACCCTCAAAGTTCCATGCTGAAATGATCACTGGAGAATATATACGCAGCTATGAAGGACCTGAGAGAGCAAAAGTCATGTTCAATGGCAAACAACCTGGTCAGGATGAAGGTTTCTGTCTGAATCAGCCTCTCTATTCTTAATATAGAGAAGATGGACCAAACCAGGCCTGTGTGGGTAGCTGTTCCCGGGTGCCTATGGTTGATATAAGATTCTAACTTGTGAAAGTGTCACAGGAATTAGGGACAGCCTCCTTTTCATGTGAGACTTGGAAGCCACTGGTTGGACAAAGTGATTGCCAAGGCAGTGACCTCATTCAGTTCCTGAAGGAAGTGACCTCACATCACTTCCTTAGTGAAGGAAATCTCAGAACTTGAGATTCATGAAGCCAGGCACCCAGAGTCAGTCCCAGTCCCAGTCCCAGTGGTCTCACTTGTTTGGATTTACCAAGGACAGAGTAAGTCTTTCTTGGTACCTATTGATGTGAGGATTGCAAAATGCCAGTAAAGCTCTGAAGAGGGGCCTTTCCTGAGAAAGCAGGTAGTGGCTCACCTCTGGGTCCTGACACCTTCACAGAGTTGGCCAAGGAGACCAGATCTGAGACATTTCAGGCCATTTAGGGGGAAAATAATATGGCCCACCAGTCAGAGGACACTCCGGATAGTAACAGACCTTCTTGGGGGAAGGAGCTGCCTTTGTGGGTGTTGGTTTGTGGTTTTGTCTCATTTTCTGAGAATAGGTAGGCAAGGTGCTTTATGTGCTGTGGAATGAACTGTTTATTGTAAGTCATTTGACAAGGCGAGTGTTTCTATGTCTGTTTACCTCACTATGTCCGTGGTTGTACTCATTAGAAAAAAAGAATGCATCAATGGATGTGTCCTGTCTAGTAGAAAGCTTCCCAGAATTCATCCTGCCCAATTTATGAATGGAGTTCAGATTGCCTTATCAATGGGTAACACCTGCAATCTTCCTAAGTTACAGTTTTCTTCCAGAATTCTGGCCCCTCTCCAGAATAGTCTCATGGTTTTGTCTCTAAGGTATGTACCACCTCCAAGCTCTGTGACATGGCCATGTACTGGATAGCTCAAGTGAATTGTGAGCATCTCAGAAAAATTAGATATATGTGTGACCACTAAATCTCAGTGGAGAAACCCTGCTTTGGGCCTTTTGCTTACCTATTATTCTGTTGCTATGAATGTCACGAAGTTCTTTGCCTCAGGCCACCAATTTGTGAAGCCTGAAGAAAACAGTTTTCAAATGGAAATGAATGGGCATCACCTAGGGCTCTTTGCTTAATTGCTTTGGAAAGGGATGTGTCTGAATCAGCCTCTTGGCCCTGTGTGAGGCTGTGGCTTAGATTCTCAGCACCTGATGGATCTAAAGAAAGATCCCATGGATGCATACAGAACCAAAATAGCCAAAAGAGCTGTCATTGTGGATGAAGACTCTCGCCTTCCTTTCAAAGGTTCCTGACATCTATCAAGTGAGAATAGGGATCCTTTGGGTCAAGTGAGTTATTCAAAGCCCTGCAGAGGCTAGCCCATACGTGCTTGGGTGTTCTCATTACTCCAATTCACATAAAGAATCTAAACCCCACAGTCAGTAGGCCTCAAATTGGAAAAGCCAAGCAGTATTAATGGCAGACCTATTTGATCACTCCTCGTTCACAGTCAGGGTTTCCAGGCCACACTGATTTTAGGCAAATCGGGGGAAAGGTAGGTTATTTTGGACATTGTCTTGGTCTGTGCCCCTCATGGAAAACTCCATCCAGAGGTTATGATGAGGGTCTACATGGAAGAAGATAAGGGCCATGTGGGAGAATTTTGTTTTGAATTGTGGTAAGTTGTGTGGCAGTTGGAAGAGATGCCTGGGTTTACCTGGGCTTTAACTCTGGTGTGATTCCCCTTAGAGTCTGAGTTCTGGAACTGACCTCAGAGAAGCATTGTCATCAATTGTGTTTGAATTTTACTAGGCCATGCATGAGAGTTGCCCTTGGAACCTGAGATCTAGGCCCAGAGTGGCTTTCCACAGAGCACTGGGAATCTCAGCCAGGATATCACATGATTTTATTCTGAAAGACTTTGCAGCCACAGTTGAGTCAAAACACGCATGGACCTCACAATGTAGACCTCAATGGGCCTGGCTTCATGTGACCTTTTGGCTACTCTTTGGGAAGCCTTGCCTGTGAGTGTTCTCTAGAGCTTTCATTGAAATGAGCTTCCTCAACATTTAATGGTTCCTGAATGAATTGAAACCCCCAGAGCCTCCAACTTCATCCTTGACAAATGGCTTGATAAATACCATGAAATTTTTGAAATTCCCATGACCAGGTGGCACTGGAGAACTTTTGGATGTCCTGTTGCTGATGATGAGTGTACCAGACAGTGCCTTGATTTACTGGGTTTCATGAAATTTGTGTAGAACAGTGATGCCAGTAAGTTGGATCCTGCTCATTAGTAGGCCTAGAGCAGTGGTGTGAAGGTGTGTGATAAAACATGTGTGGTGGTGACATGTGGATCTGCCATTGGCTTCCCAAAGGCTTGTGACTGACATGGTACAGCCAGCAGACCCTTCTATGCAAAGGTGTTTTTTATATAGAGAGGTTTCAGGGCAATGTTCAGAATCAGGTTGCTATGGAAATGGGGGCAACTTATGTGGAATTGAATCCTGGTTGGTGCATTCTCATGCAGACCGTGACCCTCCACACGGGACAGAACTCTCTCCAGCACTGTGTCCCAGTTTAGCTCCTTGTATTTCATGAAGCAAATACCAAACTCCCAGTGCACCTGTGAGAAACACCACGAAAATTGGAGAATGACCAAATGGCTTCACAGTCCACACGTGGAGACACTTACAACCCAGTGACCATAGTTAAACTACAAAGAGAGTATTCAGCATGGCTGCCTCATGTTCATTGGAAAATTAGAAACAATATCCTCCAGGTCACATTGTTGCACACCCAGATTTGATGGTCTCCCAACAAAGGAAGCTAAAGCTCCTAACAACAACATATATTTTTAAGTGCCCAACCTCAGAGGAAGATTCTCAAGAAGTCTTTACACCAGCAGAGCTCCATGTTTGAGAAATGTTTACCCTGTCCCTTACTTTTGAAAACTCCTCTACCACCTCAGAGGTTGTGAACTCCTGAGCATTTTTCATTCCTGATATATATTCACAGATTTTCTAACTTTTCTCCTCTAATTGTGTCTTACCCGGAACAAAGGCAATGTCAAGGCAATGTTCTGGATGAGAGTGTGAACATTTTTTTGTAGCACATATTTACATACACATTGCATTCATTTTACAATTTTCCATTCAAAATACTGAATCTCTGACATGAACCCATACCCTACTAGACTCTGACTACTACTCCTAATATGATGGAGAAAAATAACACAAACAGAATAGGAATACAAGCAGTTAGGAGAAATCATAGTGTATAGTTGTACTTGTATTTTGCATGATTAATGGTAGGTGTTATAAATCTAGTCAATATTTAATTTAAATAGTTCTCCATGTGTTTTTAAGGTTAACAAATATGTGAATTCCTGTCTCCCTTTCTCTGTATCCTATTTAGCACATGTACTTTTAAATGCACATATAGAATCATACCTGGTATCACATGTACATTTTTGTGAGGTGGCTGATTTGGCAAATACAATTTGTGAGAAGTGATCACTCCTCTTAAACGCTGTTGGAACTGAAAATTCAACCTATAGGTGAGCTTCCTAGTTGAACAACATTATACATAAATCCATGTTCAATTAAAGAAATATTTTTGCATCTGTGGATGATATATATATCATGATAAATTTCGATTGGCATATATATTGCTAATTTAATGTCTGTGTGTGTGTGTGTGTGTATATATATATATATATATATATATATATATATATATATATATATATATATATATGTATATATACTCTCCAGAAATATATGTGTCTTATATACACTCTCTAAATTCATTCATGTTCATGTATATGGATTTATAATCAACTTTTCACAAGATTTTTCACAGAAATATTCATCCACCTGAAATACATATTTGTTTCCAGTACTTAAAACTAACTTCAGTTTATTTGCATACAAATACTATTATTTCTACAGTAACTGACCCAGTTTAACATCAATGCAAGTAGATTCCAGTGGGACATGATGTGTATTTTGAAGGTCATTTTTATTCAGCACTGGTACAATACTATTTCTTCAATTTATGCACATGATAGGATATATATTCCATCCACAAGTTAGCAAACTTATAGGCAGTTGTTTCACTTTCATCACTTCCTGCTTCAGAACACATAAATTCCTCTAGGTTTCTTGACTGGGCTTTTCATGAGACTTCTTTCCAAACACATTATTTTTAATTTCCATGATCACTTTTGAAGCAAAACTCACACACTCTTCATGATAAACCATAATCCTAATATTACCATTAGATGTATTAGTGGTTGAAATGAATGTATGTATATCAATATAAGATTTCCTGTATATTTTCAGATATCAATGGAATCCATTATTTAAATTTGGAACCCATTATATTATTTATTCACATTATGGTTTATTCATGCATTATCTCTATATTCAGAGTGACAGGATATAGCTATTTGTACCCCCAATACTAATTTATACATCTTCAAAATATTGCTCCCAGAAATGGTGGAAGAAATACTCACGTCACCTTATCTACATATACATTTTATCACAGTAATATTCTGGACACAAAAAGCAAAGATGACACTTATTATTTTACCAATGTAAAGGTCAGGCGAGTGTCGGAGGAAGAGACTACCAGAGACTGTCTCATGCAACAGCCAAGGATTTATGGGGGTCCAGCATGCTGGGGTCAGAGCTCCCTTGAATAGAGCACAGAGCCCTGAGAACAGCTTAAGCAGAGCTTATATACTTTCCTTGGAGAGGGCAGATAGGAAAGTTTATTGATGGGTCAGGGCGAGTGGGCGGTTTGCGTCCAAATGGGTGAGGAAGTACATTCTGCAGTTTTGCAGTTGGGTACAGCACTTTCAGGGAACTAGATTAGCAAACAGTTCTCAAGACATCAACAGTGTTTTGTTAAGCATACCGAAAAACTGGAAGTGACAAGTACCTATTTTATTAACCTTTCATTCCCCACTTCTTCTTTTGGTTACTTTTAATCATAAAAATGATCATTGGGGGTGTCACATTTTATGTTTACTAGTGTGGTATATTGTTTTCTGATTACCATAAGTTTAACTTCTCCAATTTGAGCATGGAGAAAGGAAACTACACGGTTGATCAAACAGGGTCCTACAATTACCAATAATATGAGGATTATTAATGGACCGGCCAGGGCTGATGAAAATGTAGTTAATGAGGGGGCTTTGTGAACCAAGACTCAAACCACCTTTTTTGGGCCTCTCTCTCTTGTTGATGCTCTTCAAGGCATCTTCTTAATTTAATCATAGATTCTTTTACAACTCCAGTATGGTCGGCATAAAAACAACATTCTTCCCTCAATGCAGGACGAAGGCCCCTTCTCTCATGAAGAGGAGGTCCAACCCTCGACTGTTCTGTAAAATAACTTCAGAGAGAGAGGTTAAAGATTCGTGTAAAGCTGTGAAGGAGGTTTTTAATATCTTTAAGTTTTGGTCTATTACTGCTTCTAATTGGGTCATTTGTTGTGTCCCATGGACCAGGGCAGTGGTTCCTGTGCCCACCCCTGCAGCAACTCCTATTCATAATAGGATGACTAAAGTGAGGGATACAGGTTCCTGGCAGAACCGGGTTGTTTGCCCCCCTATTTGATATTTAAATGTACCTGCGTCATGATAGAGCACTCTGGAAAACATCTGCACCATTACATAATTAATCACATCTGTTGACCATTTTATGAAAACATAAACAATGTTTAAGTGTATAGAATTGTACTGCTGTAGAGATGGACAAGGCAAGGTACCTAAGATAGCACAGAAGACAGGGAAACAGTCTTATTTGGTTGCATCCGGATTTAGAGGGCATTGCTTCTGTTGTAATCAATTAATCCCTGAACCCAAAGTTTAGGTTGTTTCAGAATTTTGTACCCAGCATGTAAGGGAAGGGGCTCAGAAGTTCACACTCTGCAGAAGTTCACAAAAAGCAGTTTTTGTTTCTGTTTTTTTTCCTCTGTTCTGGGAAAGTTAACTTCTTAAGGACACCTGGGAGGGGGAGAGCTTTTTTCTTCTTTTTTTTCTTTTCCTCCCTGCCAGCTGTTACCATGGAGCCCAGTTGGTAACTTCTATATCTTAGAAATGTAGCCATCTCTATGAAGCCCCAGCTCTAGGCCAGAGGCCTTCTTCATATATTTTGTTAAAAACTACTAAGGGGGTGTCTAGCTTAGGAGTGCTGATTTTTCCAGTCAGTGGCCAAGTAGAACAGAGCAACATGAATAGAGGAAGTTTATCTACATTGAACTCTTTTATAGGAACTGTGTTGCTGAAAGGCTTAAAGTCAGCCATGGTGAAGACTTCTGGAGAAGGTCATTTAAGACTTTTCTGTGGGCCTGGTACAGAGGGGAAGACAGGGAAGGCAGGGGATGAGAGCAGCTCCGTGGATCTGAGGATGAGGAAAAAGAGATATAAAAGAATTATGGGAAAGGGGTTTGGGATTTTCCTGGCAACAAAACTTGAGCAGTAGAACAGGTAGAGCAGAGGGGAAGACGGGAGTGAGTATCCCAAAAAGCCTGTGAGGGACTTTAAATTCTTAGTAACCTGTTTTCAGTGATGACAAAGCAACTTTAAAGGCCATTTTAATTACATCTTTGATAGGCGTCTGAGGGCACTCCTTAGCTGGTTTGAGCTTTGGGTTAGCTGGTAAGAGGACCTGGTGGGACCCGGTGTGGGCACTGACAGGAGGAGAGAGGAGTGAGTGGGTGGAAGGGTACCTCAGTACCTGCAAGCTCAGCAAGGGGCAATGGTCTGAGAACCGACGGAAATTTGGGTTTTTGATCTAGTAACTGGAGCTGAGAAATCAGGTTGTTGATGTGGGAGTGACAGCAGAGAGTCTGGGGCAGAAGGCTGCGGGTGAGTATCTATTGGAGAAGCATAGTTCAGGATTTGAGCATAGGAGGGAAAAGGCCTACACGTAGGGGAATTTCCTTCCACACTTTTGAGCACTTGTCGAAGTTGAAAAGGTCACGCAAAATTTGAGGATCTAGAGACCCCTCTGGTGGCCATCGGTTTTTGTTATCTAACTGGTAATATGGCCAATGCTGTGTACTGAATTTGATGAGGAGTTTTGCTTCCACCAGGTAGCCCCTGTATCCTCACATCCCCATTATTTACAGAAGAAGTTGGCTTTTCCCCCACACAGTCGTGGCTGTTTTTGGCTTTGGTAGTCCGCCAGGCAAACATAGTAATCTAGGCTAGCCAACCTGCATCTGGCTCGCGTGTCCCTACATCCATAATGTTTGTTTCCATTATCTATTGTATGGAAAGTATTTAATGGAATTTTTGGGGATCCTCTTCATCAGGGATTTCCCAATAGGAAAGACGTATAGCCAGCTGACAAATTTCTTGGTGGAGAGATGGCCACCAGGTCCCTAAGTGGGCTGTATGTGCGATAGACCATACTTCTTGTCTAGTAGGATTTGTGATCAGCCATCGCTGCTGAACGGGTTGATGAGGGTTAGGACTACTGGTGACCAATTGGAGAGTCTATAGTCTTATTCACATGGCGAATATACAATTTGAAAATGTTACCAGTCTTTTCCATTTTTCAGCCAGATTCTGGACAGGGCACAGGCTTGAGATGAGAATTAGGAACCAGGAAGTGATTCCGTCTAACTTTAGCACTGTAGGTGTTATAAGTAGCACCTGGTATGGTCCTGTCCAGCCGGGTTCCAGGGATGACACCTGATGTTGTCTTATGTAGACAAAGTCTCTTACTTGATATAGATGTGGAGTACCCTCTTCAGCAGGTTGGTAGGCAGTGGCCAGCTGTTTCCACAGGTATTGCTGAGTTCCTTCCAGAACTTTAAGTCTGTCAAGCAAGGTGGTGTGGAAGGGATCGTTAGATCTTTGAGTTAGGGTTAGGTCCCTTACTGGAGATGGGGCCCCATAGAGAATTTCATAGGGGGTGAGGTTACACAAAGAAACAGAGGGAGTATTTCTTGCATGAAATAGTGCATAAGGCAGGAGCATAGTCCAATCTTTTATGCTACTCTTTAAGCTTAATTTCGTTTAGGTCTCTTTAATGGTTCTATTTAATTTTTTTACCTGTCCTGAACTCTGGGGTCTATAAGCACAATGTAACTTCCAATTAATCCCCAGGGTCCTGGCTAACCCCTGAGTTACCTGGGCCATGAAGGCTGGTCCATTATCAGACCCTTTTACCTTAGGCAGGCCGTACCTTGGAAAAATATCTTTCAGGATCTTCTTGACCACCATTTGCGCCTTTTTTTTTGGGGGGGGAGGCTTCAATCCATCCTGAAATATATCTACAAAGAGTAGGAGATATTTAAGTCCATACCATGCTTGCTTAATTTCAGTAAAGTCCACTTCCCAGAATTGTCCTGGTCTGGTTCCTCGTAGGTGCTTTCCTGCAGGAAGCTTGGAAGTGTAAGCATTAACCTATTGACAGACCCGACAGGCTTTTTTTTTACCTGTTCAGTTATTTCCTTTCACTGTGAGTCGGTTAGTGGAAAACTCTGTTCTTGATCCTTCAGGAATGCCTGCAATTTCTTTGAACCAAGGTGAGTGAACTGATGTACATTTTTAACGTAGTGTAGGGCTTTCTGAAATTTCAGGTTTTGCTCAGTGAAGTTGAGGAGTACAGTGTCAGTGTCCTTAGATGTTATCAAAAGCTTGCTGGATCTCAGGGGTCCATTAGAATTGGGCATCTCCCTTTAACAGCGGGTGTAAATGAGAAGTTAAGTACCCAAACACAGGAATCCTTAACCTGCAAAACCCAGCAGTCCCAAGAAACTCTCTGTGTTGTCTGCTGTTAGATGGGGGTGGTTTCTGCACAACCGTTTGATTTCTGGGCTCAGTGAGCCATCGTTTACTGCCCCTAAAGGAATAGCCCAGGAAGATTACTTCTTGCTGGCAAATTTGGGCCTTTTAGGAAGAAGCTCTATACCCGAGTTGAGGAAGCTCACATAATAGTGCTTGGGTCCCAGATTCACAGATATCCTTGGTGTTGGGTGCCAGTAGCAGGTCATCCACGTATTGAAGCTGGGTGACTTCGGGGTGCGTAGTTCTGAAGCTGTTGAGATCTCTTTGGAGGGCTTCATCAAAGAGAGTGGGGGAGTTTTTCAACCATTTTGGGGAGTCTAGTCCAAGTTAGTTGACCACACGTTCCAGTTTCTGGGTCTACCCACTAGCAAGCAAACAGCAACTGACTATATTTATGCAGAGGCAAGCAAAAGAAAGCATCTTTTAAGTCCAGAACAGTATACCATTTCCTCTCAGGGTTCAGAGTGATAAGCAGATTGTACGGATTAGGTACACTGGGGTGAATGTCCTACACTCTGTTGTAGGTCTCTCTTATGTCTTTAATGGGGGATAGTCCCTGGCTCCTGGCTTTTTATACTGGTAGCGGGGGAGTGTTTTAGGATGATTGACAAGGCCTTAGGACCCTAAGTCCAGATATTTCTGAATATGGGGCCTTATCCCATCTTTAGCTTTTTTGCTCAGAGGATATTTTTTGACATTGATTGGGGAGGCTGAGGTTTTGAACTCCACTGTTTTTGGAGGTTGTTTCATGGCTAGTCCTAACCCAGCAGTTTTTTTCCAGGCATCTGGGTAATCTGTTATCCATTTCTGGGGTAGCTTCCTGTTTGATCAGTCTTGGGGGTTGTGAAGAGTTGCTGTTCATCTTCTACTGACATATTTAAAGCCGTGAATATAGGAGTTTATACTAAAGGATTTAGAAATATCATTTTGGGGCCTTCATGGTTAAAAGTCATTTTGGCCCGGAGCTTGGTGAGCAGATCTCTGCCCATCAATGGGGCCAGGCATTCTGGGATTATTAGGAAGGAGTGATGGATTTTTCCTTTCCTCATGTCCATGGTTTTCTTAGTTGTCTAATTCCCATATTTACTGGTGTTAGCACTTTGAACTAGAGAGCTTTTATTTGATAGAGGGCCCAGTGGGGCCTTAAGGACTAAGTATACTGCCCCTGTATCCACTTCAAAGTTTACTAGGGTCCCCTCCACATCAAAAGTTACCCTGGGTTTATTGGGAGTCTAGCAATCTGGGGCTCAGTGCTCACTTGAATAGAGCAGAGAGCAATGAGAACAGCTTAAGCAGAGCTTATATACTTTCCTTGAAGAGGGCAGGGAGGGAAGCTTATTGATGGGTCAGGGCGAGTGGGCGGTTTGCGTGCAAACAGGTGAGGGTGTACATTCTCTGTTTGGCAGTCGGGGACAGCACATTCTGGGAAAAAAAATTAGCAAACAGTCCTCAAGGTTTCAACAGTGTTTTTTTAAGCATACAGAAAAACAGGAAGTGACAAGTACCTATCTTATTAACCTTTCACCAAATCCTAAATGGAAAGTGAGCATGGATTTCTAAAAACATCCATGTCCATGTTGCTTAATGCTCGCAAATCAATCCTATTGGTGACTACATATTTGTTGCTTTCTAAGATTATATATTCAACCTCAACCCTGTTGAAAATGACTAATACTAACCCTCACTTTATGCCTTTCCTGATTTCCTAATGTCTCCATTGATATCTGCTTTCATACATATTTTCCTGAGTTCATCATTGTGACTGACTCTTTACATGTGCTGAAATTTACATTCACTCTCTATCCGAAACCCTATTGCTACAGAACTTTTGTTCGAAATTCTATACTCACTCTTTTTTCTATACCTACCAACTATCTTCCTAATCCTACCGACTATCCCTTTTTGACTGGAAATTCTCTTTGACAATCAATCATCCAAGGTACAAGGTCCTATGCCATTGTATATCAATTTATCTGAGACATCTGTGCAGAATATAATTCAAAGCTAAGTATCCCAATCAACAGCCCAATGCCCTTCTTGGATTCAAATCTTATCTAGATTTCTGTTTTCATACTTATATTTCACCTATATATTCTCGTAAATATCGCGAGTTCCCAATACCATTGTTCATTCCTCAGTATGATTTCTAACCTAAATCAAACCTGTTATTACTCTAACCATACACTGTACCCTCAAACTAACTGTACAGAAGAGCCGGGAGAGAGTTTGTCTTACAATACAGTAATGTAGGGGCTCTTCCACCTGCTGAGAAGATCAAAGGTACAAGCAGAAATGATACCCTGGAGAAGTTGCAGGCAGCTATGAAGGACCTAATAGAGCAAAAGTCATCTTCCATGACAAACAACCTGGTCAGTATTAAGGGATGTGTCTGAATCAGCCTCTCCTTTCTTAATGTAGAGAAGATTGATCAAACCATGCCTGTGTGGAGAGCTGTTCCCAGGTGCCTATGGTTGATATACCATTCTAACTTGTGAAAGTGTCACAGGAAGTAGTGGCAGCCTCCATCTCATGGGAACCTTGGATGAATCTGGTAGGACAAAGTGGTTGCCAAGGCAGTGACCTCATTCAGTTCCTGAAGGAAGTGACCTCACCTCACTTTCCTGGTGATGGAAATCTCTGAATTTGGGATCCAGGAAGCCAGGCACCGAGAGCTAGTCCAAGTACCAATCCCAGTGGTCTCACTTGTTTGGATTTACCAAGGACAGAGTCAGTCTTCCTTGGTACCTACTGATATGAGGATTGCCAAATGCCTGAAGAGCTCTGAAGAGGGGCCTTTACTGAGAAAGCAGGTAGTTGATCACCGCTGGCTGTTGACAACTTCACAGAGTTGGCCAAGGAGACCAGATCTGAGACAGTACAGGCCATTTTAGGGGAACATAGTATGGCCCACTATTCAGAGGACACTCCGGATAGTCACAGACCTACTTGAGTTAAGGAGGTGCCTTTGTGGGTGTGGGTGTGAGTTTGTGGTTTTGTCTCATGTTCTGAGAATAGGTAGGAAAGGCTGTTGTTTTGATTGGAGTGGACTGTTTCTAGAAAGTCGTTTGACTAGGCGAGTGCTTCTATGTCTGTGTATCCCACTCTGTCCATGGTTGTAGACATTCGAAAAGAGAATGTATCAATGTATGTGTCCTGTCTAGTGGAAAACTTTCCAGCATTCATCAGGCCTAGTTGATGAATGGACTGTGGCTTTCCTTATGGATGGGCAACACCTACTAACTTCCTAAGTTCCTGTTTTCTTCCTGAATTCTGGCCACTCTCCAGAATAGCCTCATAGTTTTGTGTCCAAGATACATACCACCCCAAAGCTCTGTGACATGGCCATGTACTTGATAGCTATAGGAAATGGGAACATCTTAGAAAACTCAGACATCATTGTGACCAGTAAACGCTCAGTGAAGAAACCATATTTTGGTTCATTTGCTTACCTATTGTTCTGTTGCCCTGAATGTCAGGAAGGTCTTTGCCTCAGGCCACCCCTTTGTGAAGCCTGAATAAAACAGTTTTAAAATGGAAATAAATGGGAATAACTTGTGGTTCTTTGCTTTGGAAAGGGATGTGTTTGAATCAGCCTCCTAGCCCTGTATGAGGTTGTGGCTTAAATTTTCAGCACATGATGGATCTAAAGATAGATACCATGTGTGCAATCAAAACCATAATGGCAAAAATTCAGTAATTGTGGATGAGTCTCTTGCCTTCCTCTGTTAGGTACCTGATCTCTATCAAGTGAGACAGGGATCCTTTTGGTCAAATGAGTTTTTCAAAGTCCTGCAGAGGTGCTTGTGTTTTCTCGTGACTCCAAATCACATAAAAAAATCTATACCTGAGAGTCAATAGGGCTCAAATTGGAGAAGCAGAGCAGTATTAACGGCAGGCCTATTTGATCACTTCTGGTTCACAGGAAGGGTGTCCAGGCCACCCTGACTTTAGGCAAATGAGGGGAAAGGGAGAATATTTTGGACACTGTCTTGGGATGCGTCCCGCATGGAAACCTCCAGCCAGAGTTTATGATGAGTGTCTATATTTAACAAGATGAGGGCCATGTGGGAGTGTTTTGGTTTTAATTGTGGTCATTCGTGTGGCGGTTGGAAGAGATGACTGGATCCAACTGGGCTTGAACTATGGTGTCATTCCCCTTAGAGACTGAGTTCTGGAACTTACCTCAGAGAAATATTGCCATGAATTGTGTTGGGATTTAGGAGGCCACGCATGAGAGTCACCCTTGGAAACTGAGATCTAGGCCCAGTGTCGCTTTCCACAGAGCACTGGGAATCTCAGGAGGATATCACACAATTTTATTCTGAAAAACTTGTCAGACATATTTGATAGTCAAAACACACATGGACCTCAATTGTAGACCTCAATGGGCCTGGCTTCATGTGACCTTTTGGCCACTCTTTGGGAAGCCTTGCCTGTGAGAGTTCTCCAGAGCTTTCATTGAAATGAGTTTCCTCACCATTAAATAATTTCTGAATGAATTGAAACCCACAGTGTCTCCAACTTCATCCTTGAAAATTGGCTAGAAAAATACCATGAAATTTTTGAAATTTCCTTGACCAGGTGGCACTGGAGAACATTTGGATGTCCAGTTGCTGATCATGAGTGTACCAGACAGTGTGTTGATTGACTGGTTTTCATGAAAATGGTGTAGAAAAGAGATGCCAGTCATTTGAAGCCTGTTGAGTAATGGGCCCAGAGCGGTGGTGAGCAAGTGTGTGATAAAACATCTGTGGTGGGGTCATGTGGATCTGCCATTGGCTTCCAAATGGCTTGAGACTGACATGGTGCAGCCAGCAGATCCTGTATGTAAAGACATCTGGTTATATAGAGAGGTTTCAGGGCAATGTTCAAAATCAGGTTTCTATGGTCAAGGGAGCAACCTATGTGGTATACAAGCCCTGTTGGTGCATTCTCCTGCAGACCCTGACCCACCACACGTGAAAGAACTTCCTCCAGCCCTTTGTCCCAGTTGAACTCCTTGTACTTCATGAAGCAAATACCAAACTCCGAGTGCAGTATCAAGAAACGTTTTGAAAAGTGGAGGATGACCTAATGGCTTAGCAGTCTACATGGGGAGACACTTAGACCCAGTGGCCATAGTTTACCTACAAAGAGAGAAATCAACACTGCTGCTTCATGTTCATTGGAGAATTATAAACCATGTCCTCCAGGTCACAGATGTGCAGACCAAGCTTTGATTGTCTCACTAGAAAGGAAGCTAAAGCTCCTGACAACAACATATATTTCAAGTGCCCAACCTAGAGGCAGTTTCTCCAGAAGTCTTTAGGCTGGTAAATCTCCATGTTTGTGGAGATTTTACACTGTCCCTTACTTTTGGAAACTCCTCTACCAACTTCAAGGTTGTGAACTCCTGAACATTTTTCATTTCAGATATGTATTCAAAGATTGTCTAACTCTTCTCCTCTAAATGTGTCTTACTTGGGGTGAAGGTAATGTCAAGGCATTGTTCTGAATGAGAGTGGGAAAATTTTTGTGTAGCACACATTTGCATACACATTGATTCATTTTACAATTTTCCATTTGAAATACTGAATTCTTGACACTAACTCATACCCTACTAGACTCTGACTACTAATCCTAATATGATGGAGAAAAATACCCAAACAGAATGAAAATACAAGCAGTTTACAGCATGCATGGTGTATTGTTGGACTTCCTTTTTGCATGATAGAGGGTAGGTATTCTAAATCTACTCAATTTTTAATTGAAATAGTCCTCCATGTGTTTTTAATGTTAACACATATGTAAATTCCTGTCTTCCTTTCTATGTAGCCTACTCAGCACATGTATTTTTATATGCAAATATAGAATCCTACGTGGTCTCACACGTACATTTTTTTGAGTTGGCTGACTGGGCAGAAACAAGTTGTGAGAAGAGATCTCGTAAACGCTGGTGGAACTGAAAATTAAAACTATGGGTGAGCTTCCCAGTAGAACAATTTATACATAAATCCATGTTCAGTAAAATAAATATATTTTCATCTGTGGATGATATATATTACTGATAAATTACGTTTGGCATATATATTGATACTTTTTAATGTATTTTTGTGTTTTTCTGTATATATATATATATATATATATATATATATATATATATATATACACACACACACACACACATACTCTCCAGATTTTATAAAATATGAAATATATGTCTCTTATATACACTCCATCAATTCATTCATGTTCATGTATGTGGATTTATAATCAACTTTTCACAAGATTATTCTCAGAAATATTCATCTACCTGAAATACATATTTGTTTCCCAGTATGAGAACTAACTTCAATCAATGGTGCTTACAAATCCTAATATTTCTACAGTAACAGACCCAGTTTAACATCAATGCAAGTAGATTCCTATGGGACTTAATGTCTATTTTGACCTTTATTTTAATTCAACACTGGTACATTAGTATTTCTTCAGTTTTTGCACATCATAGGACATATATTTCATCCACAAGTTAGCAAATTAATAAGAATTTGTTTCACTTCCTGCTTCAGAACACATGAATTCTTCCATGTTACTTGACTGGTCTTTTCATGAGACTTCTTTCCAAACACATTATTTTCGATTTCCATAATCAATTTTGAAGCTAAACTCACACACTCTTCATGATAAACTATAACATTGATAGTACCATTAGATGTAAAACTGGTTGGAATGAATGTATGCATATCAATATAAAATTTCCTGTATATTTTCACATTTCAATTCAATCCATTATTTAAAGTTGGAACCAGTTATGTTATTTATTCACTGTATGGTCTATTAATGCATTATCTCTATATTCATAAACACAGTGTACACCTATTTGTCCCCCCATTACTAATTTGTACCTCTTCAAAATATTGCTCCCAGAAATGGTGGAAGAAATACTGATGTCACCTTATCTATATATACATTTTATCACAGTAATATTCTGGACACAAAAAGCAAAGGTCAAACTCATGATTGTATCAAAGCCTAAATGGAAAGTGAGCATGGATTACCAAAAACAACCATGTCCTGGTTACCTAATGCTCTCAAATGTCAATCCTATTGATGACTACATATTTGTTTCTTCCTAAGATTATATATTCAACCTCAAGCCTGTTGGAAATGTCTAATTCTATCACTCACTTTACACTTTGCCTGATTTCCTAATATCTCTATTGATATCTGCTTTCCTACATATTTTCCCTAGTTCATCATTGTGACTCATACTTCACATATGCTGACATTTACATTCACTCTCTACCCGAAACTCTATTGCTAAAGAACTTTTGGTCCAAATCCTATACTCACTCTTCTTTATAAACCTACTGACTATCTTACTAATCCTACTGACTATCACTTTTTAACTCGATGTTCTCTTCAACAATCAATCATTCAAGGTAAAAGGTCCTATGCCATTTTATATCAATTCATCTGAGACACATGTGCAGAACATAATTCAAACCTAAGTATCCCACTCAAGGGCCCAATGCCCTTCTGGCTTCATATCTTACCTACATTTCTGTTTTCATACTTATATTTCACCTATATATTATTGTAAATATCACAGGTTCCCAATACCATTATTCATCCAGCAGAGAGATTCCTAACCCAAATCGAACATGTTATTAACCCTAAATATACACTGTTACCTCAATCTAACTTTACAGAAGAGGAGGGACAGAGTTTCTCTTTAAATACCGGAATGTAGGGAATCTTCCACCTGCTGAGAACATCAAAGGTCCATGTAGAAATAATCCCTGGAGAAGATGTAGGCAGCTGTGAAGTTCCCGAGAGAGCAAAAGTCATCTTCCATGGCAAACAACCTGGTGAGGATGAAGGGATGTGTCTGTATCAGCCTCTATCAACTTAATGTAGAGAAGATAGACCAAACCAGGCCTGTGTGAAGAGGTGTTCCCAGGTGCCTATGGTTGATATACCATTCTAACTTTTGAAAGTGTTACAGGAAGTAGGAACAGCCTCCATCTCATGGGCCCTTAGAAGTAACTATTTGGACAAAGTTGTTGCCAAAGCAGTGACCTCATTCAGTTTCTGAAGGAAGTGACCTCACCTCACTTCCTTTGTGATGGAACTCTCTGAACTTGGGATCCAGGAAGAATGGCACCCAGAGCCAGTCGCAGTCCCAGGCCCAGTGGTCTCACTTGCTTCAATTTACCAAGGACAGAGTCAGTCTTTCTTAGTGCCTACAGATGTGAGGATGTTCAAATGCCAGAAAAGCTCTGAAGAGGGGCCTTTCCTGAGAAAGCAGGTAGTGGCTCACCCATGGCTAATGACAACTTCACAGAATTGGCCAAGGAGACCAGATTTGAGACAGGACAGGCCATTTGGGGGGAATATAGTATGGCCCACCATTCAGAGGACACTCTGGGTAATCACAGAACTACTTGGAGCAAAGGTGGTGCCTTTGTGGGTGTGGGTGTATGTTCATGGTCTTGTCTCATGTTCTGAGAATAGGTAGGAAAGACTGTTTGTTTGGATTGGCGTGGACTGTTTCTAGTTAGTCGTTTTGCAATGCGAGTGCTTCTATGTCTGTGTATCCCACTGTGTCCGTGGTTGTAGACATTAGAAATAAGAATGCATCAAAGGATGTGTCCTGTCTAGTAGAAAGTTTCCCAGCATTCATCTTGCCCAATTTATAAATGGACTGTGGCTTTTGTTATCAAAGGGCAACACCTGATATCTTCATAAGTTTCTGTTTTCTTTCTGAATTCTGGACACTCTGCAGAATAGCTTCATGGTTTTGTGTCCAAGATATTTACCACCTAAAAGCTCTGTTATATGGCCATGTAGTGGGTAGCTAGTGTGACCAGGAAAGTCTCAGTGGAGAAACCCTGATTTGGGCTTTTTGCTTACCTATTGTTCTGTTGCCCTGAATATCAGGAAGGTATTTACCACAGGCCAATTCTTTGTGAAGCCTGAAGAAAAAAGTTTTCAAATGGAAATGAATGGACATCACCTGTAGCTCTTTGCTTAATTGCTTTGGAAATGGATTTGTCTGAAACAGCCTGTTGGCCCTGTGTGAGGCTGTGGTTAGATTCTCAGCTCCTGATGGATCCCATGTGTTCATCCAAAACCAAAATGATCAAAAGAGCAGTCATTGTGGATGAAGTCTCTTGCCTTCCTCTGTAAGGTTCCTGACTTCCATCAAGTGAGAAGAGGGATTCTTTGGGTCAAATGCATTCTTCAAAGCCAAGGAGAGGCAAGCCCAAAGGTGCTTGCATTTTCTCATGCTTCCAATTCACATAAAGAATCTAAACCCCACAGTCAGTCGTCCTCAAATTGGAGAAGCAGAGCAGTATTAACGGAACACTATTTGATCACTCCAGGTTCACAGGAAGGTGTTCAGGCCACCCCGACTTTAGGCAAATGAGGGGCAAGGGAGCTAACTTTGGACACTATCTTGTTCTGCATCCCTCATGGAAACCTCCAGCGAGAGTTTATAATGAGTATCTATATGGAAGAAGATGAGGGCCTTGTGGGAGTGTTTGGGTTTTAATTTTGGAAGTTTGTGTGGCGGTTGAAAAAGATGACTGGCTCCACCTGGTCTTGAACTCTGGTGTGATTCCCCTTAGAGACTGAGTTCTGGAACTGACCTCAGAGAATTATTGCCATGAGTTGTGTTGGGATTTTAGGAGGCCATGAATGACAGTCGCCCTTTGAAACTGAGATCTGTGCCCAGAAAGGCTTTCCACAAGGCACGAGGAATCTCAGCCAGAATATCACATGATTTTATTCTGAAAGACTTGGCAGCCATAGTTGAGAGGCAAAACACACATGATCTCACATTGCAGACCTCAATGGGCCTGGCTTCATGTGACCTTTTGGCGACCCTTTGGGAAGCCTTGCCTGTGAGTGTTCTCCAGAGCTTTCATTGAAATGAGCTTCCTCAACATTTAATGGTTCCTGAGTGAATTGAAAATCATAGTGCCTCCAACTTCATCCTTGAAAAATGGCTAGAGAAATACCATGGAATTTTTGAAATTTTCATGACCAGGTGGCACTGGAGAACTTTTTGATGTCCAGTTGCTGATCATGAGTATACCAGACAGTGCCTTGATTGACTGCGTTTCTTAAAAATGGTGTAGAACAGAGATGCCAGTAAGTTGGAGCCTGCTGAGTAGTGGGCCTAGAACAGTGGTGGGCAGGTGTGTGATAAAACATCTGTGTTGGGGCCATGTAGATCTGACATTGGCTTCCAAATGGCTTGTAACTGACATGGTGCAGCAAGCAGACCCTTATATGTAAAGGCGTCTTGTTATATGGAGAGGTTTCAGGGCAATGTTCAGAATCAGGATGCTATGGTCAATGGGGCAAACTATGTGAAATAGAAGCCTGACTGGTGCATTCTCCTGCAGACCCTGAGGCACCACATGTGACAGAACTCCCTCCAGCACTCTGACCAAGTTGAACTCCTTGTATTTGTGAAGCAAATAACAAACTCCCAGTGCTCTACTAAGAAAAGTAGAGCATGATCAATTAGCTTCACAGTCCACACAGAGAGACCCTTAGACTCCAGTTGCCACAGTTTACCTACAAAGTGAGAATTCAGCACTGCTGCCTCATGTTCATTGGAAAATAAGATACCATGTCCCCCAGGTCACATAGATGCAGACCAGTTTTGATGCTCTCACTATAGAGGAAGCTAAAGCTTCGGACCACAACATACATTTTAAGTGCCCAAACTCAGAGGCAGTTTCTCAATATGTCTTTAGGCCTGCAGAGCTCCATGTTTGTGGAGTGTTTACCCTGTCCCTTACTTTTGGAAAATCCTCTACCACCTCCAAGCTTGTGAACACCGAGAATATTCCATTCCAGATATGTATTCACAGATTTTCTAACTCTTCTCCTCTAATTGTGTCTTATTAGGGGAGAAGGTAATGTCAAGGCATTGTTCTGAATGAGAGTGGGAAGATTTTTGTATCACACATATTTGCAAACACAATGGGTTTATTTTCCTATTTTCTATTCGAAATACTGAATCTCTGACACTAATCCATAACCTACTAGACTCTGACTACTAATCCTAATATGATGGAGAATAGTAACCCTAACAGAATGGAAATACAAACAGTTCAGAGAAGGCATGGTGTATACTTGGACTTCCCTTTTGCATTATATGGGGTTGGAGTTATAAATATAGTCAATGTTTATTGAAATATTTCTCCATGTGTTTTTAACGTTAACAAATATGTGAATTCCTCTCCCCTTTCTCTGTCACCTATTCAGCACATGTATTTTTATATGCTCATATAGAATACTACCTGGTATCACACAGACTTTCTTCTGAGGTGGCTGACTTGGCAGATACAAATTGTGAGAAGAGATCACTCCTCCTAAACCCTTTTGGAACTGAAATTTCAACCTACGGGTGAGCCTCCTAGTTGAACAACATTATACATAAATCCATTTTCAGTAAAATGTATTTTTTTGGATATGTGAAGGATATATATTTCATTTTGAATTTCGATTGGCATATATATTGCTACTTTTTAATGTCTGTGAGTGTGTTTCTGTGTGTGTGTATATATATATATATATATATATATATATATATATATATATATCACTCTCCAGATTTTTCAAAATATGAAATATATGTGTCTTATTATACACTCCCTAAAATCATTCATATTCACGTATGTGGATTTATAATCAACTTTTCACAAGATTATTCTCAGAAATTCAGATTATTCATTCACCTGAAATACATATTTGTTTCCTAATACTGAAAACTAACTTCAGTAAATGCTGCATACAAAGCATAATATTTCATCATTGCCTGATGGCCACGAATAGAGTGCATCACACCCAGTGTAACGCGCCACTGCACAGGTGACTAACGAGATAGAACCACAAAAAACTATCTTGTTAAGAACTTACAGCAAAATGGGGGTGCACCAAAACCTATAAGAAAGATTTTTAGCACTGAGATCTGGTAATAGGGTCTGAAAAACGAGCCAAATGTGCAACCGGAGATCCGGTCTGACTGATCCTCAAAACAATAGAGTGTCTGGGTTCCAATAGACACCCTCCACACCCAACAAATGACAGGCCCAGAATACAGATTGAACTGCAGAGAAGCATCACTCAGGGGAAATCTAGTCTAGCAGGAGAAACCAGGACTAGCAGGAGAAACCAGGGGACTAGAGGCCAGGCTCTTGTGACTGGGAAGCTGGAGAACACAGAAGCGCAGGTGACAGTCCACCTGCTGTCAGCGTGACTGGGCGTCTGGAGAACACCGGCGCGCAGGAGACCGACTGCGCCACTGGGTGGCTAGTGATTGCCCACCCGCCAGTGACCTAGAGCTGAAACCAACTGGAGACAGTCCAGTTCCATCCCCGTATTCGAACATTTCGGCAAGGAGCCTGGGCCCGCCAAAGCAGAGGGGTGACGTCACTGGAGCTCGGCCTTTGGAATTCCCTACAAATGGAATCCACTTTAGCAGGCATAGTCTACCAACACAAAGGAGAGACAACAGAGATACACAACACCGAAACAAATCTATAGAATAAAACAGAAACACAGCAATCAAATAGAGCTGGAAAGTAACATGAGCATCATGAAAAAACAAGGGAAAGAAAGGAGTACAAACAATGCAGGACAACTTAATTCTACAGGAGGACCTAGAAGCATCAGAAACAGGGATAGGGAAAGAACTCAAGGCATACCTAACTCAGATGGAAAGGAATATTAGAGAAGACATGAGGCAGCAAGTCCAAGCAATAAAAGTATATTTTGAAAATGAATTAAACAAACAAACTCAAATGGCAAACAACGAGCTTTACCAGGAGATAGAGATCTTAAAAGAAATCAAACAGTAATACTAGAAATGCAGGAAAGTATTAACCAAATTAAAAACTCAAACGAGAATATTACAAATAGACTAGATCAAGCAGAAGTCAGAATATCAGATAATGAAGACAAAGTTTATCAACTTGAAAAGAATATAATCAACACAGAAAAGAGGCTTAAATCCCACTAGCAATCTATTCAAGAGATATTGGATGTCATAAAAAATGAGAGTCATTGGGATAGAATAAGGCATAGAGATTCAAACCAAAGGAATGGAGAACATATTAAATAAAATAATTCAAGAAAACATCCCAGAGAAGAAAGATGGATCGGATTGTCAAATCCTGGAAGCCTACAGGACCCCAAACATTCAAAATCATAATAGACAAACTCCAAGACATATAATTATGAAGATAGCCAACATACAGAACAAGGAGAGAATATTAAACACTATAAGAGAAAGGAGGCAGATTACATTCAGGGGAAAACCAATTAGGTTAATGACTGATTTTTCATCACAGACTTTGAAAGCGAGAAGATCCTTGAACAATGTATTTCAAATGCTGAAAAATAATGGATTCCAACCAAGAATACTGTATCCAGCAAAATTAAGGTTCAGATTTGAAAACGAAATTAAAGTCTTTCACAATAAACAAAAGCTAAAAGAATTCGCAGCCAGAAAACCAGCACTGCAAAGCATTTTGAGCAAAATACTACAAGAAGAGGAATTGATAAATAGTGCCGAAAACTAACAGCAGGAGGTATCTCAGTAAAGGGGGAGGAAAATAACCAAAAAAGTAAAAACTAGCCAAACTAAAACATAATAAATAAATAAACATGATTGGAAGAACAAATCATATTTCAATTGTAACCTTAAATGTTAATGGCCTAAATTCACCAATCAAGAGAATGGGCTAGTAACCTGGATCAAAAAAAATAAATCCAACAATATGCTGCCTTAAGGAGACTAATATGATAGGAAAAGACATACACAGGGTGAAGGTAAAAGGTTGGGAAAAATCATACCAATCACATGGCCCTCAGAAGCAAGAAGGAGTGGCCATACTCATGTGGAATAAAATCAACTTCAAACCTAAGTTAATCAAAAGGGATAAAGAAGGACACTATACTCTGTTAAAAGAAACCATCCACCAACAAGACATAACAATTATGAATTTGTATGCACCAAGCAATGGAGCTGCAATGTTCATAAAACAAACTCTCCTCAAGTTCAATAGCCAAATAGACTACAACACAATAATTATGGGTGACTTCAAGACACCACTCTCGGCATTAGACAGATTCTCTAGACAAGAACTGAATAAAGAAACTATCAAACTCAACAGCACAATTTGTAACCTAGACTTAAACGACATATATAGAATATATCAGCCATCATCAAGTGGATACACGTTCTTCTCAGTTTCACATGGATCCTACTCAAAGATAGACCATATATTATGCCATAGGGCAATTCTTAGTAAATATAAAAGCATGGAGATTATACCATGGACTATATCTGATAATAATGGAATGAAACTGGAAATCAATGATGAAAGAAGGAAGGAAAAATCCTACATCACATGGAAAATGAACAACATGCTACTGAATGATCAATGGGTTACAGAAGACATAATGGAGGAGATAAAAAAAATTCTTAGAGACAAATGACAATACAGACACAACATACCGGAATCGATGGGACACAATGAAAGCAGTTTAAGAGGGAAGTTCATTTCTTGGAGTTCTTTCCTCAAAAAAAGAAAAAAATCAACAAATAAATGAACTCACACTACACCTCAAAAACCTAGAAAAGGAAGAGCAAAACAACAGCAAATGTAGTAGAAGACAAGAAATAATTAAATTTAGAGCAGAAATCAACAAAATTGAAACAAAAAAAAATAAAAAATTTGATAAAACTAAAAGTTGGTTCTTTGAAAAAATAAATAAGATTGACAGGCCCACAGCCATGCTAATGAAGAGAAGAAGAGAGAGAACTCAAATTACTAACATACGGGATGAAACAGGCAATATCACAACAGACAATACAGAAATACAGAAGATAATTAGAAAGTATTTTGAAACACTATATTCCAATAAAATAGAAGATAGTGAAGATATCGATGAATTTTTTAAGTCATAAGATCTGCCCAGATTGAGTCAGGAAGACACACGCAATTTAAGCAGACCAATAACAAAGGAAGAAATGAAAGAAGCCATCAAAAACTACCAACCAAAAGAAGCCATGGACCGGAAGGGTATACAGCGGAGTTCTACAAAACCTTTAAAGAAGAATTAATACCAATATTTTTCAAGCTATTTCAAGAAAAACAAAAGAAGGAGCTTTTCCAAATTTATTCTATGAGGATAAATCACCCTGATCCCGAAACCAGACAAAGACACTTCAAAGAAAGAAAACTACAGACCAATATCTCTAATGAACTTCGATGCAAAACTTGTCAATAAAATCCTGGTGAATCGAATACAAAAGCATATCAAAAAAATTGTGCACCATGATCAAGTAAGATTCATCCCTGGGATGCAAGGCTTGTTCAATATACGGAAATCAATAAATGCCATTCACCACATCAATAGACATAAAGACAAGAACCATATGATCATCTCAATAGATGCAGAAAAAACATTTGACAAAGTTCAGCATCACTTTATGTTCAAAACACTAGAAAAACTAAGGATAACAGGAACTTACCTCAACATTGTAAAAGCTATATATGCTAAACCTCAGGCTAGCATCATCCTAAATGTGGAAAAACTGAAGGCATTCCCTCTAAAATCTGGAACTAAACAGGGATGCCCTCTATCACCACTTCTATTCAATTTAGTTCTTGAAATACTAGCCAGAACAATTAGACAGACAAAAAAAATTAAAGGCATAAAAATAGGAAAAGAAGTATTTAAATTATCGCTATTTGCAGATGTCATGAAAATATATTTAACAGACCCCAAAGGGTCTACAATGAAACGGCTAGAGTTAATAAATGAATTCAGCAAAGTGGCAGAATATAAAATTAACACGCATAAATGAAAGGCATTCCTGTATGTCAGCAACACAACTTCTGAAAT
Organism: Callospermophilus lateralis; assembly: GCF_048772815.1. Taxonomy (NCBI): domain Eukaryota; kingdom Metazoa; phylum Chordata; class Mammalia; order Rodentia; family Sciuridae; genus Callospermophilus; species Callospermophilus lateralis. The sequence continues at coordinate 893,536 of NW_027514392.1, read as the reverse complement.
GGAAATGAGGAAAACCACTCCATTCACAATATCCTCAAATAAAATAAGATACTTGGGAATCAACCTAACAAAAGACGTGAAAGTTTTATATACTGAAAACTACAGAACCCTAAAGAGACAGAGAGAAGAAGATCTTAGAAGATGGAAAAACAAAAGACCCAGAATAGCAAAAGCAACTCTAAACAGAAAATATGAATCTGGAGGTATAGTGATACCAGAGTTCAAACTGTACTAAAAGCAATAGTAACAAAAACAGCGTGGTACTGGTAACAAAATAGGCAGGTGGAACAATGGTACAGAATAGAGGACACAGAAACCAATCCTCAAAATTACAACTTTCTTATATTTGAAAAAGGGGCTAAAAGCATGCAATGGAAGTAGGATAGCATCTTCAAACAATGGGGTAGGGAAAATTGGGGAAAGGTGGGGCAAGGGAGAGAAGTGAACAACAGCAGATGAGGTAGAGAAAGAAGATGGGAGGTGATGGGAGGGGGTATAGTAGGGGATAGTAGGGGATAGGAAATGTAGCAGAATACAACAGTCACTAATATGACATTATGTAAAAATGTGAAAGTGTAACCGATGTGATTCTGCAACTCGTATTTGGGGAAAATTGGGAGTTCATAACCCAATTGAGTCAAATGTATGAAAGATGATATAGGATGAGCTTTGTAATGTTTTGAACAACCAATAAAAAATAAATAAATAAAGGTTTAAAGTTGAGTGGGAAGAAATCAGCTAAAAAAGAGTTGAGATGCATTCATTTTGCTAAGCAGAAACTTTGTTTTGTGTACTTGTAACTATCACAAATTTATTTTACCAGAAAACTGGCTTTTAAAAATGCACATAATTGAGATTAAAGGATAATCCACTTACCTTCAAGAAAAACTCATATCATTTCCTATATTTTTCAAATTTTATTTTTTTGTGAATATTTTGACATGGACCAGGTCTAGACTTAGGCTATTCTTCCAGAATACTACCTCATCTGACAAGTTGGTACAATGTGTTGGATTGTTCTTTTCATCTTTTATTTAATAGTTTCTAGATGATAATGTGTATTTTTCCATATGTTTGTTTGGACATACATACCCAACTATATCTTTGCATTTTCTGTTTTACTGGGGAAGTTACTCATCAAAAGCTCTTTATTATATGTATCAACAATCAAACATTTAGAGCATGCAATTATACATAATTTTGCATGAAAATATTTTTGTACCATTTTTATAAAGATTTAGAATTATTAATACTGTCCCTACTGTAATTAGTAACTCCTTACAAAAAGAATTAATCAATTGACTTTATATCAATTATGAATATGAAAATTACTAAAATAAGTATTTGGCAATTAATATGCAATTGATAGAAAGTGAAATCACAAGAAAGCCATTTAAAATGTCAGTGCATATGGTCCTTAAATAATAGGTTGTTCAAAAAAAAAATTCTCTAATTCAAAAGAGTTAATATGCCATATTACAGCTAAATGTGATATAAAAACCTTAAATTATCAGTATTGATAAATAAGAATGATACCTGTTTACTTAAATATGTTTATTTGATTTTCACTGTAAGATGTTAATTCTGGAAGACTTCAGAATTAAGAAAGACTTGGTCTATATTATTTCTAACAGGCTAATCAAAGTACTTTTAAATATATATGTATATATATATATATATATATATATATATATATATATATATATATATATATATAACACATATGCATGAATATAGATACATATGCATAATAAATGTATTGTAATATATTTATCAGGTGGTTATAATTTTAAAATTTTCTCAAGAAAAAAGAATGACTATAAAAAACAGTTTTAAATGTAAATTTCATAGCATAGTACTGTTTGTAATGCTATGAGAGAAAAATACTTATGGAGGGAAAATGAAAAAGGAAGAGAGAGAAGGGGGAAAATGAGGAAGAAAGTGAGTAAAGAAGAGGGAGAGGAGTGTTTGATGAAAAGATAAAAGTGGAGGGGCTGGGTTTGTGACTCAGTGTTAACATGCTTGTCTAGCATGTGTGAGGCAGTGGGTTATATTCTCAGCACCACATACGAAATAAATAAAATGAAGGTCTATCAACAACTGAAAAAATAAAAAAAGGAGAAATATTACCAAAATTCCAAGATTTTATGAATGTTAAATACAAAAAATTATGTTGCATAGCCTTATGTAAATTCTAGACTCCCCAAAATAATCATTAAATGCTAGATTATTAGTGTTATAACTAAAAATCCATTGCTCTTTCTTCTACATTCTGTGGCATGCTAGTGCTAAAATAAATTGTATTATAACACCAAAATAAAATTCTAATATTTATACAGTAACTGACGCAGTTTAACATCAATGCAAGAAGATTCCTATGTGATATAATGTGTATTTTGACGTTCATTTTTATTCAACACTGGTACATTACTATTTCTCCAGTTAATGCACATCATAGGATGTATATTTCATCCACAATTTAGCAAATATATACACATTTGTTTTGCTTTCAATCACTTTTGCTTCAGAACACATGTATTCCTCCATGTTTCTTGACTTCTCTTTTTGTGACACTTCTTTCCAAACACATTATTTTCGATTTCCATTATCACTTTTGAAGCAAAACTGACACACCCGTCATGATAAAACATAACACTAATATTACCATTAGATGTAAAACTGGTTTAAATGAATGATTGTACATCAATATAAGATTTCTTGTATACTTTCAGATATCAATTCAATCCATTATTCAAAGTGAAACCAGTTATATCATTTATTCACAGTATGGTCTATTCATGCATTGTCTATATATTGATAGACACATGGTACACCTCTGTGTACTCCCAACAATAATTTCTATATCTTCAAAATATTGCTCCCAGAAATGGTGGAAAAAATATGCATGTCAACTGATCTACATATACATTTTATCACAGTAATATTCTGGACACAAAATGCAAAGGTCACACTTATGACTGTCCCAAAGCCTAAATGGAAAGTGAACATGGATTACTAAAAACATCCATGTCCAGGTTGCCTAATGCTCTCAAATGTCAATCCTATTGGTGATTACATATGTGTTTCTTCCTAAGACTACATTTTCAATCTCACCCTGTTGAAACTGTCTAAACCTCTCACTCATTTTATAATTTGCCTGATTTCCTACTCTCTATTCACATCTGCTTTCCTACTTTTTTCCCCAGTTCATCATTGTGACTGACTCTTCACATGTGCTGACATTTATATTCAATCTCTACCAGAAACCCTATTGCTAAAGAACTTTTGGTCCAAATTCTATACTCAATCTTCTTCGTAATCCTACCGACTATATTCCTAATCCTAGCAAAAATCCCTTTTTTAACTGGATGCTCTCTTCTACATTCAATCATCGAAGGTACAAGGATCTATGCCATTGCATATCAATTTATCTGAGACATATGTGCAGAACATAATTCAAAGCTAAGTATCCCACTCAAAGGCCAAATTCCCTTCTAGGATTCAAATCTTACCTAGATTTATATTTCAATACTTATATTTCACCTATATTTTCATGTAAATATCGCAGGTTTCCAATAACATTGTTCATCAAGCAGAATGATTCCTAACCCATATTGAACATGTTATTAATCCTAACCATACACTGTTCCTCAATCTAACTTTACAGAAGAGCAGAGACAGAGTTGGTATTACAATACAGGAATGTATGAATCTTCCACCTGCTGAGAACCTCAAAGGTCCATGTAGAAATAATCCCTGGAGAATGTGTAGGATGCTATGAACGACCTGAGAGGGCAAAAGTCATCTTCCATGGCAAAAAACATGGTCAGGATAAAGGGTTGTGTCTTAATCAGAATCTCTCTTCTTAATGTAGAGAAGATGGACCAAACCAAGCCTCTGTGGAGAGCTGTTCCCCAGTACCTATGGTTGATATACCATTCTAACTTATAAAAATGTCAGAGGAAGTAGGTGCAGCCTCCATCTCATGGGACCCATGGAAGCATCTGTTAGGACAAAGTGGTTGCCAAGGCTGTGACCTCATTCAGTTCCTGAAGGAAGTGACCTACCTCACTTTCTTGGTGATGGAATCTCTGAACTTGGGATCCAGGAAACCAGGCACACAGAGCCAGTCCCAGTACCAGTCCCAGTGGTCTCACTTGTTTGGATTTACCAAGGACAGAGTCAGTCTTTCTTGGTACCTACTGATGTGAGGATGGCCAAATGCCAGAAAAGCTCTGAAGAGGGGCCCTTCCTGAGAAAGCAGAAAGTGGCTCACCAATGGATCCTCACAACTTCACAGAGTTGGCCAAAGAAAACAGATCTGAGACAAGACAGGCCATTTTGGGGTAACATAGTATGGCCCACCATTCAGAGGACACACTGTATAGTCACAGACCTACTTGGGGAAAGGAATTGCCTTTGTGGGTGTGGGTGTGAGTTTTTGGTTCTGTCTCATCTTCTGAGAATAGGTGGAAAAGGCGGGTTTTTTTTGGTTTGGTGTGGACTCTTTATAGTAGGTCGTTTGACAAGGTGAGTGTTTCTTTATCTATGTATTCCACTGTGTCCATGGTTGAAGACATTAGAAAAGAGAATGCATCAAGGATGTGTCCTGTCTATTAGGAAGCTTCCCAGCATTCATCCTGCCCGATTTATTAATGGACTGTGGCTTGTCTTATAGATGTGCAACACCTACTAAATTCCTAAGTTCATGTTTTCTTCCTAAATTCTGGCCACTCTCCAAAATAGTCTTATGGATTTGTGTCCAAGATATGTACCCCTCCAAGCTCTGTGACATGGCCATGTACTGGATAGCTGAAGGAAATGGGAGCATCTCAGAAAACACAGATATCAGTGTGACCAGTAATGTCTCAGTGGAAAAACCCTTCTTTTGGCCTTTTGCTTACCTATTGTTCTGTTGACCTGAATGTCAGGAGGTCTTTGCCTCAGTCCACCCATTTGGGAAGACTGATGAAAACTGTTTTCAAATGGAAATGCATGCGCATCACCTGTCGCTCTTTGTTTAATTACTTAGGATAAGGATGTGTCTGATTCAGCCTCTTGGCCCTGTGTGATGCTGTGGCTTAGATTCTCAGCACCTCATGGATCTAAAGAAAGATTCCATGTGTGTATCCAAAACAAAAATGGTAAAAAACCACGCTGACTTTAGGAAAATAAGTGGCAAGGGAGCTCTTTTGAACACTGTCTTGGGCTGCGCCCCTCATGGAAAACTCCAGCAAGAGGTTATGATTAGTGTCTATATGGAAGAGGATGAGGGCCTTGTGGGAGTGTTTTGGTTTTAATTGTGTTTATTTGTGTGGTGGTTGGAAGTGATGACTGGGTCCACCTGGGCTTGAACTCTGGTGAGATACCCTTAGAGACTGAGGTCTAGAACTGACGTCAGAGAAGTATTGCCATGAATTGTGTTGGGGTTTTAGGAGGCCATGCATGAGAGTCGCTCTTGGAAACTGAGATCTTGGACCAGGGTAGCTTTCCACAGAACACTGGGAATCTCAGCCAGGATATCACATGATTTCATTCTGAAAGACTTGGCAGCAATAGTTGAGAGTCAAAACTCACATGGACCTCATATTGTAGACCTCAATGGGCCTGGCTTCATGTGACTTTTTGGTCACTCTTTGGGAAGACTTTCCTCTGAGAGTTCTCCAGAACTTTCATTGAAATAAACTTCCTCAACATTTAATGGTTCCTGAATAAATTTAAACCCACAGTGCCTCCAACTTCATCCTTTAAAAATGGCTAGATAAGTACCATGACATTTTTTAAATTCCCATGACCAGATGGCACTGGAGTAACTTTGGATCTTATGCTGTTGATCATGAGTGTACAAGACAGTGCCTTGATTGACTTGGTTTCATGAGAATGGTGTAGAACAGAGATGCCAGTAATTTGGAGACTGCTGAGTTGGGGCCTAGAGCAGTGATGTGCAGGTGTGTGATAAAACATCTGTGTTGGGGCCATGTGGATCTGCCATTGGCTTCCAAATGGCTTGTGACTGACATGCTGCAGCCAGCAGACCCTTATATGTAAAGGCATCTTGTTATATGGAGATTTTTCAGGGCAATGTTCAGAATCAAGTTGCTATGGTCAAGGGGGCAAGCATGTGCGATAGAAGCCTGGTTGGTGCATTTATATGCAGACCCTGACACACCACATGTGACAGAAATCCCTCCAGCACTGTGCCCCAGTTGAAATCCTTGTATTTCAAGAAGCAAATACCAAACTCCAAGTGCAGCAGCAAGAAACACCACGAAAACTGGAGGATTACCAACTGGGTTCACAGTCCAAACAGGGAGACACTTAGCCCCAAGTTGCCACAGTTTACCTACAAAGAGAGAATTCAGAACTGCTGCCACATGTTCATTAGAAATAAGAAACAACATCCTCCAGGTCACATAGATGAAGACCCAGCTTTGATGGTCTCACTACAAAGAAAGCTAAAGCTTCTGACAACAACGTATATTTCAAGTGCCCAACCTCAGAGGCAGTTTCTCAAGAAGTCTTTAGGCAAGCAGAGCTCCATGTTTCTGGAGTGTTTACCCTTTCCCTTACTTTTGGAAACTCCTCTACCACCTTCAAGGTTGTGAACTCCTGAGCATTTTCCATTCCAGATATGTATTAACAGATTTTCTAATTCTTCTCCTCTAATTGTGTCTTACTTGGGGGCGAAGGTAATGTCAAGGCATTTTTCTGGATGAGAGTGGAAAGATTTTGTTTAGCATATGTTTGCATACACATTGGATTCATTTTCCTATTTTCCATTTGAAATACTGAATCCCTGACACTAACCCATACTGTACTAGAATCTGACTACTAATCCTAATATGATGGAGAAAAAGAATCCTAACAGAAAAGAAATAGATTCTGTTCAGAGAAGGCATGGTATATATTTGGACTTGCCTTTTGCAAGTAGGTGTTATAATTCTAGTCAATTTTTAATTGAAATAGTCCTCCATGTGTTTTTAAAGTTAACAAATATGTGAATTCCTGTCTCCCTTTCTCTGTATCCTATTCAGCACATCTATTTTATATGCACATAAAGAATCCTACCTTTTATCACGTGTATATTTTTGTGCGGTAGCTGATTTGGCAGATACAAATTTTGAGAAGAGATCACTCCTCCTAGATGCTGTTGGAACTGAAAATTGAACCTATGGGTGAGCTTCCTAGGAGAACAACATTATACATAAATCCCTGTTAAGTAAATTGAATATTTTTAGATCTGTGAATGATGTATATTTCATGGTGAATTTCGATTGGCATATATGTTGCTACATTTTAAAATTTGTGTGTGTGTGTGTGTGTATACACACATACACACTCTCCAGATTTTTCAAAATATGAAATATATGTGTCTTATTTACACTCCCTAAATTCATTCATGTTCAAGTATGTGGATTTATAATCAACTTTTCACAAGATTATTTTCAGAAATATTCATCCACCTGAAATTCATATTTGTTTTCTATTACTGAAAACTAACTTCAGTGAATGGTGCATACGTATCCTGTTGACAGTCACAGCCGAAGGGGCCACAGCAAACTTCCAGGTGCCAGCAAACTTTCAGCTGCAGGCTGATGATTGGCTCACAGCGGCCTTAGCAACTTCTAGCTCATTGTCTCCTCTGTGGTGATGCTCATTGGAGATGCTCATTGAGATGTTTCCCCGCCTTTCAGACTTCCAGCTTATGATTGGCTCACAGCAGCCCCAGCAACATCTAGCTGATTGGCTCCTCTGCGGTGATGCTTATTGGGCTGTTTCCCTGCCCATTCAGACCATGGAGCTGCTCATTGGGGGACTTTTTTGGCTCTGCCCACGTGACCCAGCCAATCTGCCTCAAGAGCAGGAGGATTGTGAGAAGTGGATAGAGGCTTGTGTGGGAGGGAGAGGCTTTGGGGAAGCTGGTGTTGGGAGTTGGGGTTCTGAGGATTTTTCCTGAGAGGCTGTTTTGCTTGGCGTGTGTGGTTCTAAAAATAAAGTTAGTTTCTTTTGACAAGTGGATTCTGATTGTGCCCAGCCAGACAGCGGCATTTGGTGGCTCATTGGGGAGCGACTGAGGGTAACTGATAAGGTAAACTGCTCGCTCTTGAGGGCAGGGCGAGAGGATGGGTAGCCATTTTATGATTCCTCTTTTGTTTTAAGTTGCCTGTCCCTGGAGATGAGTGAGATGGAAGAAAAACTGCTCACATCTGAGGAAAAACTATTTGTGTCTGAGGAACAGATAGGGAGAAAGGCTATAATAATTTTTTGTTGTTCCATTTTTATTTCGTTCTATCTCTTTTTTTGTTTGGTGTTATCTTGTTGGTTTGTATTATAGTAGAAATATGGGATCAAAAATTAGTAAAAAACAAACCAAAAAAGTGTTAAGTAAATTGTTAGAGGAAGGAGGCATCCCAGTAAAATCAAGAGCAGTCATGGCAATTGTTGATACAATACAAAAATGTAGACCATGGCTTTTTAAGGAGGAGTTGTTAAATATATCACAATGGAACCATCATGGTGCAGATTTAAAAAGAATAGAAAAGAAAAGCCCAGGGATTCTGCCAGTTGGCACATTGCCATTGTGGACATTCATATCTTGTTTGCTTAGTTCAAAGCCTTCAGTTCAGTCAATGGTAGAGGAAGAAGAAGACATATTGATTCAAGTAAAACAGAAGGTGTCTCAAGTTAGTCAGACAGAAGAAAAAATTCAAGTAAAAGAGAAGGTCTCTCGAGCTAGTCAGATAGAGGAAACTATTCAAGTAAAAGAGAACGTCTCTCGAACTAGTCAGACAGAGGAAAAAATTCAAGTAAAAGAGAAGGCCTCTAAAGCTAGTTAGACAGAGAAAGAAAGTGTAAAAAAGTAAAAAACATCAGGGGAAATTTACAACAGGAGACTGCTACTAACACCTTTCTATCACCAGATGACATAAGTGTCCAACTAACAAGGCCACTTTCTTATGCTGGGAGGCCCCCAACTCCCGCAGTTGATAGTTAGGATCCTGAGACAAGATCTCAAATATTAACATGCCCTGTATTTGAGGGAGGAGGGCAGCGTGTTTACCATGCTTTAAATTTCAAAACAGTGAAGCAGCTAAAAGAGGCTGTAACAACCTATCGTCCTCAAGCACCCTTCAATGTAATCATGGTCGAATCCATTAACAACTTGAACATGAAGCCAGTGGATTGGGCTAATATGTGTAATGTTGTGCTAAATGGAGGACAATGCATGTTATGGAAGGTTGCCAATGAGGAATGTTGAAAGGAGACAGCTAGGCGAAATGCAGGAGCTGGTTATCCTCAGAGAAATCTAGATATGTTGCTAGGAAAGGGACCTTATGAAGATCAGCAGCAGCAAATTGCATATGATCATGGTGTATGTCCACAAATTGGTGTAGATGCAATTAAGGCATGGAAGACTTTACAAGAACATGGAGGTTTACAAGGTCAATTATCTAAGGTAATACAAGGAGCTAATGAACCTTATGCTGAATTTGTAGATAGGCTTATTCAAAGAGCTACCAGAGTTTTTGGGAATACAGAACAAGCAATGCCATTACTAAAACAACTGGCTTATGAGCAAGCGAATCGTTGTTGCAGAGATATCATTAGACCATGGAAAAATGAAGATTTAAACACATTGATTTAATTATGTAGAGACATTAATGAACAAGAGCAAGTCATGGCAGCTGCAGTAAAACAGGCTTTAGTTGCCAGATACATTAATGAACAAGGGCAAATTGTGGCAGCTACAGTAAAACAGGCTTTAGATGCCAGACCAAGAACATGCTACCAATGTGAAGAAACAGGACATTTTAAAAGGAATTGGCCCATAGAAGGAGGGTTTAACAATATTAGGTATCAAAGGAGTAGAATACCAGGTATTTGGCCACAATGCCATAGAGGGAGACATTGGGCTAATGAGTGCTGTTCTCAAACCACCATAGAGGGTACTCAATTATCAAAAAATGAACAAGGACCAGGTGTTTATCCACGATATCATGGAGAAAGGCATTGGGCTCAATTGCCAAATAAATGGACAGGGGGTTCCAATGCTCCGGGGCAGCAAACCACAAATATACAGAGCACTGGAGGAACCCAGCAACCCCATCAGGGTAGTGCCCAGGACACATTGTCCATCAGATCCCTCATCAGACAAACCAGAGGGAGCACAGTGTTGGACATCTGCGCCTCTGCCAGATCAGTACTAACTCCAGAGATGGGAGTTCAAATCATTCCCACAGGGGTAAAAGGACCTCTTCCCAAAGGAACCATGGGCTTATTATTGGGATGCAGCTCTTCTACTCTAAAAGAACTTATGATAAGTCCTGGGGTGATTGATCCCGATTATGAAGGTGAAATAAAAATTATAGCCAGTTCTCCAAAGGACATATCAGTAATTTCACAAGGAGATAGAATAGCACAGTTACTAATAATACCCAGCCTATATGATAAATTTTCCAGTCGTACTGTAGAAAGATGTTCCAAGGGATTAGGCTCCACAGGTGTAGATTTGGCTATGCTTTCTTTAAATTTAGATTCTCGCCCCATGCTAAAACTAAATATTCAAGGGCATGAATTGAATGGGCTACTGGATACAGGTGCAGACATTAGCATCATCTCTCGTCAAGAATGGCAAAAACATTGGCCATTACAACAAGCCACTCAAACGCTTCGAGGCCTATAAGTGGCGACTAATCCCCATAGAAGTAAAATGGTATTAGATAGGAAGGATCCTAAAGGATGTGAAGGAACTATACAGCCATATGTATTGGATCATCTTCCCATAAATTTATGGGGACGAGATGTCCTAGATCAATTAGGTTTGACATTAACAAATAACATCAACCAAAATGCAGACACTATTATGACTAGACAAGGTTTTAGGAAAGAAAAAAGATTAGAAAAACAAGAATAAGTCATAGCAGCACCAATACAAATAGATCAAGGAACAGAGAGACATGGGTTGGATTTTCAGAAAGGGCCACTGAGACAATAAAAATTACCTGACTGAAGAAAAGATACAAGCAGTCCATGACCTGGTAAAACAACAATTAGCAGAAGGACATATACAACCGACTGTATATCCCCAAAATACTCCCATTTATGTCATCAAAAAGAAATCTGGTAAATGGAGACTATTGCAAGATTTTAGAGCCATTAATAATGAGATGGTTATTATGGGACCTGCTCAATCAGGGATTCCTCAATTGTCTGCTTTGCCAATAACCTGGTATGTTTTAGTTATAGATATTAAATATTGTTTTTTTTTTCAATTATAATTCATCCTAAGGATAGTCCAGGTTTTGCTTTTACTATCCCTGCACTGAATCATGAAGGTCCTGATCAGAGATATGAATGGAAAGTACTCCCTCAAGGGATGGCTAACAGCCCAACTATGTGTCATATTTATGTTAACAAAGTAATCCAGCCACTTAGAAATCAAAATTCTGAACACAAATATTTCACTATATGGATGATGTATTATTAGCACACAAAGCTAAAAACACATTGCTAGAAAGTTATGCCACACTTACAAACTTATTAAAAATTATAATGTAGAGATAGCAATAGATAAAGTGCAATTAAATTTTCCAATTAATTATTTAGGAGTTCTGTTATCCTCAACCATGGTCAGTCCACCAAAAATTCAAATACGAGTAGATCAACTCAAATCACATAACGACTTTCAAAAGTTATTAGGAGACATAAATTGGATAAGGCCTTATCTAGGTATACCAACAGGAGAGTTGGGACCTTTATTTGATATCCTAAAAGGTCTATCAGATAAAAATTCACCTCGCATGTTAACACCTGAAGCAAGAAAGGCATTAAAAATCAATGAAACATATATGGAAAATATGCATTTGGATAGAATTGATATAAGTTTGCCTTTATTATTTATTGTACTACCAACAAAAAATATTCCTACAGGAGTATTTTGGCAAGAAGGTCCATTATTATGGATACATTTATCTTATTCTCATTACACTATTCTTACTAGGTATCCTGAGGCTTTAGGATAATTAATACTCAAAGGAATTAAAGCAGCAAAGGGAGTGTTTGGAATTTCTTCCAATAAAATTTTTACTCCATATACTCTGAATCAAATTGATGAGTTAGCTAATGAGTTAAATACTTGGGGAATAATCATGGTCCAATCTAATGTTTCATTTGATAACCACTTACCATCTAACCCTTTATTGTCTTTTTGGTCATCGCATCCTGTAATTTTTCCAAAATTGAGAAGAAAAACACTTATCATGAATGCTTCAAATATATTCACTGATGTATCAAATAATGGTACAGCAGCAATAGTTATACCTGATAAAACTTATAAATTTTTAGTACCCAAACAATCAGCTCAAAAGGTAGAGCTTAATGCAGTATTACAAGCTTTTGAGATATTTAAATATTCTGTATTTAATTTATTTTCCGATAGTCAGTATATAGTTAATGCTATAGTATCCCTTGAAGTTGCTGGTAAGATTTCTCCTTTCTCTACTGTTTTCTCTTTACTTTCCAATATAAAAAGTCTAATCTGGGACAGAAAAGATCTATTCTTTATAAGACATATCAGGGCACATCCAAAAAGAAGATGATTTGACTCAAGGCCTTATCAGCTGATATCCAAAATTCCAGTTTGACTATCCTTACATCTGAGATAGAACCAGGATGCTTTTTTCATTATCTATTTTATTATTGCCCTTTCCCACATTCTATTTTGTTTTTTGAGCTCATACAGACCTAGTTTAATGTTTTGCTGATCAGTTCTATTTTTTGACAAAAGAGTTTTTGAACATTGCAATGGAGATTTCACGTGTAAAAAGTTATAAGGCCTTTACTATTAGGTTATGTGTTGTATGTATTATATTATGTGTGCACACTTGTGTTTTGTGTTATATGTTTGAATGTTCGTATGTCCATATATGATATATGATGAGCGCTCATAAAAAAAATGGATCCAAATATTTTTTTATTCACATTATTTAAATGGTTTAATTTAAATTGGGTAAAGAGCTGTTGAGGTTTGTTTTAAAATTTGAAAAAAAGGAGGTTAACAGATCTGTTTCCTTTCTTTCACCTTTCCTTTTCATTATATTTAATAATTATCTTCAAGACAATGTAAATAGTTAAGAAAATTGTTTTCTTTTAGTGCCTTCTGGAATGTTACATAATTTTTCTTTAGCCATTATTGCCAGAATTCCTATCTTCATCCCAGTGCTGGTGAAATCAAAGATAAAACCAATCTACAGCTTCTGCAATAGCCATCACTGAAATGCTTGCAGAACTTGCCTAGACACATTGAGAACTCTCCTGTATGCATTGTAAACTACCTGTTTGTGCAGTGACTTGTGGTAGTGTTCGGGTATATTTGCTGATGATGTCATCGGTGGTACAATTTTTCCAAAAGGAGCCGTCAATTGGCTTGGTGTATCTTCCTCTCTTCTGTGTGTCATTATCGTCCAGCTAATGTTTGGGGGCCATTAGAGGTGAGGCAAAGAACCTCACCACCCCCCGGTGGTACAAAGACCTCTCCACAGGTGTTGCTGTAAACTGGACCGGTAGTCAGTGATGGGTAAGATCCAATTGCATTGGTACCAACTTAATGGGTAAGGACCATATGTACTATTGGACAACCTAAGGCAGGCACTGTCCCTAAGCCACATGTGTGTTGTTTAAACAGAGAGGGGGAGATGTTGAGAGCCACATCCGAAGGGGCCCCAGCAAAATTCCAGAAGCCAGCAAACTTCCAGCTGCTGGCTGATGATTGGCTAACAGCAACATCTAGCTGATTGGCTCCTCTGTGGTGATGCTCATTGGGCTGTTTCCCTGCCCTTTCAGACCATGGAGTTGCTCATTAGGGGACTTATTTGGCTTTGCCCACATGACCTAGCCAATCGGCCTCAAGAGCAGGAGGATTGTGGGAGGTGGAGAGAGGCTTGTGTGGGAGGAAGAGGCTTTTGGGAAGCCAGTGGTGGCAGTTGGGGCTCTGAGGGTTTTTCCTGAGAGGCTGTTTTGTTTGGCGTGTGTGGTTTTAAAAATAAAGTTAGTTTCTTTTGACAAGTGGCTCCTGATTGTGCCCAGCAAGACTGTGGCATTATCCTAATATTTCTACAGTAACTGCCCCAGTTTAACAGCAATGCAAGTAGACTCTTATGGGACATGATTTGTATTTTGATGTTCATTTTTATTCAACACTGGTACATTACTATTTCTTCAGTTTATGCACATCAGAGGGTATATATTTCTTGCACAAGTTTGCAAATTTATAGGCATTTGTTTCACTTTCAATCACTTCCTGCTTCAGAACACATGCATTACTCCAGGTTTCTTAACTGGTCTATTCGTGAGACTTCTTTCCAAACATATTATTTCCGATTTTCTTTATAATTGTTTAAGCAAAACTCACACACCCTTCATGATAAACCATAACTGGAATGAATGATTGTATATCAATATAAGATTTCTTATATATTTTCTGATATCAATTCAATTTATGATTTAAAGTGGAACCAGTTATATTATTTATTCACAGTATGGTTTATTCATGCATTATCTATATTCATAGACACAGGGTACACCTCTTTGTACCCCCAATACTAATTTATACGTTTTCAAAATATTGCTCCCAGTAATAGAGGAAGAAATACTCATGTCACCTGATCTAAATATGCATGTTATCACAGTAATATTCTGGACGCAAAATGCAAAATTCACACGTGTGATTGTACCAAAGCCTAAATGGACACTGAACATGAATTACTAAAAACATCCATGTCCAGCTTGCATAACGCTATCAAATGTCAATCCTATCGGTGACTACATATTTGTTTCTTCCTAATATATCCAACCTCAAAACTGTTGAAAATGTCTAATACTATCACTCACCCTGTACTTTGCCTGTTTTCCTAATTTCTCTATTGATATCGGCTTTCCTACATATTTTCCCCAGTTCATCATTGTGACCCTTCACATGTGCTGACATTGATATTCACTCTCTAACCAAAACCCAATTGCTAAAGAACTTTTGGTACAAATACTAAATTCACCCTTGTTCCAAAATCTACCGACTATCTTCCTGATCCTATTGATTATCCCTGTTTGAGTGGATGTTCTCCTCTACATTCAATCATCCAAGGTACAAGTCCTATGGCATTGTATATCGACTTATCTGAGACATGTGTGCAGAACGTAATTTAAAGCTATGTATCGCAATCAATTGCTCAATGCACTTCTGAGCTTCAAATCTCACCTAGATTTCTGTTTACATACTTATATTTCACCTCTGTATTCCTATAAATATTGCAGGTTCCCAATACCATTATTCATCCCACAGAATGATTCCTAAACCAAATCGATCCTGTTATTATCCCTAACCATACACTGTTGCCTCAATCTAACATTACAAAAGAGCAGGGACAGAGTTCATCTTACAATACAGGAATGTAGGGGATCTTACACCTGCTGAGAACCTCAAATTTCTATGCAGAAATGATCCCTGGAGAAGATGTAGGCAGCTATGAAGGACCTGAGAGAGCAAAAGCCATCTTCCATGGCAAACACCTTGTGATAACGAAGGGATGTGTATGAATCAGCCTCTCTTTTCTTAATGTAGAGAAGATGGACCAAACCAGACCTGCGTGGAGAGGTGTTCCCGGGTGGCCATTGTTGATATACCATTCAAACTTGTCAAAGTGTCACAGGAAGTAGGGGCAGCCTCCATCTCATGAGACCCATGAAAGCAACTGTTAGGACAAAGTGGTTGCCAAGGCAGTGATCTCATTCAGTTCCTGAAGGAGGTGACCTACCTAACTTCGTTGGTGATGTAACTCTCTGAAATTGGGATCCAAGAAGCCAGGCACCCAGAGCCAGTCCCAGTCCCAGTCCCAGTGGTCGAACTTGTTTGGATTTACCAAGGACAGAGTCAGTCTTTCTTGGTACCTAATGATATGAGGATGGCCAAATGCCAGTAGAGCTCAGAAAAGGGGCCTTTCCCTAGATAGCAGGTATTGGCTCAATGCTGCCTGCTGACAACTTCGTAGAGTGGGCCAAGAAGAACAGATCTGAGACAGGCCAGGCCATTTTGGGGCAACATAGTATGGCCCACCAGTCAGAGGACACTCCAGATAGTCACAGACCTACTTGGGGGAAGGAGGTGCTTTTGTGGATGTGGATGTGAGTTTGTGGTTTTGTCTCATGTTCTGAAAATAGGTAGGAATGGTGGTTTGTATGGTTTGGAGTTGACTGTTTCTAGGAAGTCGTTTGGCAAGGCGAGTGTTTCTATGTCTGTGTATCCACTGTGTTCGTGGTTGTAGTCTTTAGAAAAGAGAATGCATCAATGGAGGTTTCCTGTCTAGTTGGAAGCTTCCCAGCATTCATCCTGCCCACTTTATAAATGGACTGTGGCTTGCCTTATGGATGGGCAACACCTACTATCTTCCTAAGGTCCTCTACACATCTTGATTTCTGGCCTCTCTCCAGAATAGGCTCATGGTTTTGTGGCCAAGATATGTACCACCTCCAAAATCTGTTACATGGCCATGTAATGGATAGCTGAAGGGAATGGGAACATCTCAGAAAACTCAGATATCAGTGTAACCAGTAAAGTCTCAGTTTAAAAACCTTGCTTTGGCCCATTTGCTTACCTATGGTTATGTTGCCCTGAATGTCAGGAAGGTATTTGCCTCAGGCCACCCCTTTCTGAAGCCTGAAGAAAACATTTTTCAAATGGAAATGAATGGGCATCACCTGTGGATCTTTGCTTAATTGCTTTGGAAAGAGATGTGTCTGAATCAGCCTCTTGGCCCTGTGTGAGGTTGGGGCTTTGATTCTCAGAAGGTGATAGATCTAAAGAAAGATCCCATGTGTGCTTGGGTTTTCTATTGCCTCCAACTCACATAAAGGATTTATACCTGACAATCAGTAGGATTAAATTGGAGAATCAGAACAGTATTAACGGCAGGCCTATTTGATCACTCCTGGTTCACAGGAAGGGTGTCTAGGTCACCCTGACTTTAGGCAAATGAGGGGCAAGGGAGTTTATTTTGGAAACTGTCTTGGGCTTCGCCCCTCATGGAAAATTCCATCCAGAGGTTACGATGAGTGTCTATATGGAAGATGATGAGGGCCATGTGGCAGTGTTTTGGTTTTAATTGTGGTCATTTGTGTGCTGGTTGGAAGAGATGACTGGGTACACCTGGACCTGAACTCTGGTGTGATTCCCCTTAGAGACTGAGTTCTGGAACTGACTTCAGGGAAGTATTGCCATTAATTTTGGTGGGATTTTAGGAAGCCACACATGAGAGTCGCCCTTGGAAACTGAGATCTAGTCTCAGGGTGTCTTTCCACAGTGCACTGGGAATCTCCACCAGGATATAAGACGATTTTATTCTGAAAGACTTGGCAACCATAGTAAAGAGTCAAAACACATATTGAACTCACATTGAGTAGACATCAATGGGTCAGGCTTCATGTGACATTTTGGCCACTCGTTGGGAAGTGTTGCCTTTTAGAGTTCTCCAGAGCTTTCATCCTCACCATTTAATGGTTCCTGAATGAATTGAAAAACCAGTGCATCCAACTTGATACTTGAAAAATGGCTAGATAAATACCATGAAATTTTTGAAATTCCCATGACCAGGTGGCACTGGAGAACCTTTGGATGTCCTGTTGCTGATGATGAGTGTACCAGACAGTGCCTTGAATCACTGGGTTTCATGAAAATGGTGTAGAACAGAGATGCCAGTAAGTTGGAATTTGCTGAGTAGTGGGCCTAGAACAGTGGTGGGCAGGTGTGTGATTAAACATCTGTGTTGGTGTCATGTGGATTGGCCATTGGCTTCCAAATGGCTTTTGACTGACATGGTGCAGCCAGCAGACCCTTGCATGTAAAGGCATCTTGTTATATGGATAGGTTTCAGGGCAATGTTCAGAATCAAGTTGCTAGGGACAAGGGGGAAGTCTATGTTGGATATAAGACTGGTTGGTGCATTCTCCTGGCAGACTCTGACCCACCACACATGACAGAACTCCCTCCAGCACTGTGTCCCAGTTGAACTACTTGTATTTCGTGAAGCAAACACCAAACTCCCATTGCAGCAGCTAGAAAGACCATGAAAAATGGAGGATGACCACATGGCTTCAGAGTCCACACAGGAAGACACTTAGCCCCCATTGGCCACAGTTCACATACAAAGAGAGAATTCTGCACTACTGCCTCATGTTCATTAAAGAATAAGAAAACATGTGCTCCAGGTTACATAGATGCAGACCCAGCTTTGATGGTCTCACTGCAAAGGAAGCTAAAGCTCCTGACTACAACATATATTTCCAGTGCCCAAACTCAGAGGCAGTTTCTCATAAGTCTTCCGGTCAGCAGAGCACCATGTTTGTGAAGTGTTTACCCTGTCCCTTACTTTTGGAAACTCTTCTACCACCCCCAAAGTTGTGAACTCCTGAGCATATTCCATTCCAGATAAGTATTCATAGATTTTCTAACTCTTCTCCTCTAATTGTGTCTAACTTGGGGCGAAGGTAATGTCAAGGCATTGTTCTTGATGAGAGTGGGATGATTATTTTTAGCACATATTTGCATAAACATTGGATTCATTTTCCTAATTTTCATTCGAAATACTGAATCACTCACACTAACCCATACCCTACTAGACTCTATATTCTGACTCCTAATCCTAATATAATGGAGAAAAATAACCCAAAATGAATAGACATACAAGCATTTCAGAGGAGGCATGGTGTATAATTGGACTTGCCTTTTGCATTATGTAGAATTGGAGTTATAAATCTAGTCAATTTTTTGTTGAAATAGTTCTCCATGTGTTTTTTTAACTTTTGTTGTTTGTTGTTCAAAACATTATATAGTTCTTGATATATCATATTTCACACTTTGATTCAAGTGAGTTATGAACTCCCATTTTTATCCCGTATATAGTTTGCAAAATCATATCAGTTACGCATCCATTGATTTACATATTGCCATACTAGTGTCTGTTGTATTTTGCTGCCTTTCCTATCCTCTACTATCCCCCCTCCCCTCCCCTCCCCTCCCATCTTCTCTCTCTACCCCCTATACTGTAATTTATTTTTCCCCCTTGTATTTTTCCCTTTCCCCTCACTTCCTCTTGTCCGTAATTTTGTATAACCCTGAGGGTTTTCTTCCATTTCCATGTAATTTCCCTTCTCTCTCCCTTTCCCTCCTACCTCTCATCCCAGTTTAATGTTAATCTTCTTCTCATGCTCTTTATCCCTATTCTGTTCTTAGTTACTCTCCTTATATCAAAGAAGACATTTGGCATTTGATTTTTAGGGATTGGCTTCCTTCACTTAGCATAATCTGCTCTAATGCCATTCATTTCCCTGCAAATTCTATGATTTTGTCATTTTTTAATGCTGAGTAAAACTCCATTGTGGCCTCTGGCGTGCGCCCAGGTTTCCGTTCCTGTCTTCCTGTTTGTTAATTTCTGGCCTATTTATTGTTGTGACCAGGACCTTAGTCAATGCCTTAGTCTGTCTTTTGCATCTCTCATCTTCCCTTTGCTCCCTTTCTTTCTCTTTGTTTCTCTCATATAGTATACTTTCTCGGCTTCTCTGACTAAATCTCCCAAAGTCATATCTTGTGATCCCTCTAAGAGTTGTAACTTTCTTTTAATATCCAGGGCAGCTTGCCCAATGTAGGCCATCATGACAGATGCCTTTTGATCCTCTGCCTGAGGATCAATAGGGGCTCGAGCCTTTGACTGAGGGGGAAACCTGTCCTCAGGGAAGACTTAAAAAAGCGGAGCTTGCGATTGCCTCAGCAGACACCACTGAAAGACAGATCCAGGAGGAGAGTGGGGATGACACATGGTGAGTGACCCACCATGGGACAAGCATTTCGTCACATGATTTGTTTTTGTCAGGCCTCAAGGAGGCCCTCAAGACATAGGGGGCACATGTTAAGAAAAAGGACTTAAAATTATTCTTTTCATACATAGGAGAATTGTGTCCATGGTTTCCCCCTGAAGGGTCCATTGATGGTAGAAAATGGCTTAGAGTAGGAGACTGTTTAAACCATTTTTTTTGTTGTTGTTGAAGAAAAAGTCCTAGAACAAAGGTATATTAGACCTTTTGTAGACATTAATATTTTATAAGATTTTTAAACACCTAGAAAAATTTGTAAGTTTAAATTTAAAGACATTTATATTTATCTGTTTATCCAATTTAAATTGAACCATTTAAATCACGTGAATTAAAGATCTTTGGATCCACTTTGAAATAGTAAGCTTGCCTTAATTTGATTTTAATTGGAGTCAGTGGTCTTTTCTTGCATCCTGGTGTAATATTTTGTAGTTTCCCATCGAGATGACCCTGCCCCAATAGATCACAAGACCAGACTACTGGAAATTCTGAAGCTGGCCTTCCCTCCAGGGCTCCGGCATGGAGAGGCAATTTCCAAGGCCTTGGTGTGAGATTTTGGTCCACGGAGCACTGCAGTGAACCACCGCCCTAAAACTATTAGCAAGCACATGGTGGAGGAGGCCTCCATAGGTAAGTGGCGCCTATATAACATCTGATATCCGGTTAAGGGAGATCTCTTCTGATGACAGAGTGGTGTCCTGGGGAGACACACATATACTCCTGTCTGGTACAGTAACGAGAATCATTCTGTCCTCTGTTATGTTTTGTAGGGAATTCCTCTGAAAGCATAGAGAGGTGCCAATGGGCACGCAGGAGCTCCTATCCCAGAGCTTTAGCAAGACGTTGCATAGTTCCTCTGTTTTTCTGTTTCTGCGCTTGTTTTCTGTTTTTTTGTGTGTTTTGTTCTGTGTTTCATATGTTTTTTTTTTTTTTTGGTTTGTTTTAGTGTGTTTTGTTGTGTGATTTCTGTGGTAAAACTTAACTGAAAATGGGTAATAAATCAAGTAAACTGACACCCATTTGGACTGTGTTTTAAAGAACTGTGATGAACTTTAATACCCTTTGTTAAGCAGGATGAGAGAAGCCCCTAGCTGGCTGCCTGGAGCACACCCACTGCAGAGGGCAATGCCTGCTGGGGACCTAAGAACTGAGTATCTCCCAGGTTAACACGTGAAACTCCTTAAAACCCCTTGTCCCTTCAGATCGATAGAATCACAACCATTGGGCAGAGACCTCTGTTTTTCTCCTTTGTTAGCAAAGCAGTAAATCTCCCTTTTTCTTTTTCTCAAACCCTGTCCTCATTATTAAATTGGTATTAATTGGCTTCAAAATCAGGAACCAAACTTTAAGTTACAATTTTTGGTACCCCCCACACCCCGGAACTCTTTGAGAGCTGACTACTGAAATGTTAGGAGACGGAGCGTGCTTGGGGTGGAACCGAACAAGAGGAGCTAATCCTGTAAGTGAAAGGAGGGACTGAGGGACTTCCAGCAGCTGCCCAAGCCCTGTTGCTTCGGAGAATTACCTACTTCCTTCCCTGCACTGTAAGGATTTTGCCATCTCTGTTTTCTTAAAAAAGAGAAAAAGAAAAAGGGGACACTAAATACAGTAAAGTCACCATGGAGACCCTTGATTTTACATTTCAGGTTGTCCCTCTGTGAAAACATCTGGTTCCCTTGTGGGAAAATCTATGGTGCCACTGGTGTAGGAGATTTTTCTCTTATCTGCTCTGGTTTAAAGGCTTCTGTCTGTAAGTCATAGTCTGGAGCTCCTTTCAGTCTGTCTTGTGTCTTTGTTTCTGGCCCTTTAAGACATGTGCAATAATGTGTTGATATTATAAATCATTTCTTGGAAATGATCTTAGCTGAATGTGTATCTAAATGATGATGTTTTATTGTAACAATCTGGCATCTGAATGGGTTTTTGAAGCATTGCACAATCTTGCAGTTAAAAGTCGGGTTTAGGAAATTGTTTAGTTTATGATTTCAGATAATTCATGCCAGAGAACTTAAATACTTAGGATGGAAAACTAGAGAACTCTACTTCCAAGTTGGCAAGTAACTTCCCAATCATTCAGGCTTTTTTTTCACCAATTTTTAATTGGGTAGCCTGGGAAAATGTCACTGTGTCTACCAGTGCATTAATTTGGACAAGGATAGTAAATCATAGTATGGTATCTGTTGACAAAACAAGATATAAAGATGTAAAATTTTGTAAACTGTGTCTTAAACTTGTATCATAAAATTTTGTGAATTTTGTCTTAAAATTGTATTATAATTTTCAACATCTGAACCTGAAAATTATGGTTGAAATGCCTTAGGCCTGAGGTGTCTGCTCAGAATAGCAGCTTTTTCCTGCTCCTTCCAGACCTCAGCCAGGACTTATGTTGAATGGCAAATGAAAGAGGCCTGCAAGCTCAGTAGGAGAGTGATCTGAGGCCCAAAAAAATTAAATTGTATGGTATTTACTAATTAATTGCCAGTCAATTTTTCTAGGACTCTTATTTTTTCCTTAGATTCTTTCTTTTTTTTTTTTTTTTTTGAGCTCATGATTTTGATCCTAAAGACCTAGGATGATGTTTTTCTGACCAGTTCTATCTTTGACTAACTGTGTAGTTTTTGAAACATTGCAATGGATATTTCACCTGGAAAAGCTACAAGGCCTTTACTATTATTATGTGTGCACAATTTTGTTATGTGTTGTATGTCTATATATTCATATGTCCGTATATCATATATATGATACACAAATTAACATTTATAAAGAGCACTCATTAAAACAAAAACGCTCATAAAAACAAATTTTAAAAAGTGGATCCAAAGATCTTTAATTCAAGTGATTTAAATAGTTGAATTTAAATTGGATAAAGAGATAAAAATAAATGTCTTTAAATTTAAGATTACAAGTTTTTCTAGGTGTTCAAAAATCTAATAAAATATTAATGTCTACAAATGTTCTAATATGCCTTGGTTCTAAGACTTTTCCTTCAACAAAAAAATGGTTTACACTGTTCAATATATTTGTCTAATATATTGATAAATAAGTAAAGTAAATTTGATATGGGATTACTCATTCATGAGTACTTTTGTTAGATATCTGATTGATTTACTAAGGTCTGTATAAGTTTGTACTAATGTCTGTATAAGATTGTAATAATCAGTCATGTGTTAAAGAGACAAAAATTTCTTAAAACATAAGTTTACCCATAACATTGTGTTTATTAAGTTTTATTTTTTCTAGAGCAAGCAACCATAAAAATTAAACAACTGATTAAATAAGAACTGTTATTTTAGAGGACTGTACTGCCATTTATTTAAAAGCTAAACTTGGTTAATGTAGAAACTTCAATGTAATTGTGATGCTATTAATGTGCTCATATCTTTCAGGTATACGAATCTGTAAGGTAGAAACTTTAAAAGAGCATTATTTCAAGCTGGTGTTCTGAAGTTGTATGGTAAAAAAATATATTGGGCATTCATTTACTTCTTATCAATAAGATATGTAAAGTTGTATGTTACTTTTTACATTGGGGAACAATTTAAATGTATTTTTATGTTAATGAGAGTCTAATCTATATAAAGGTTAAAAACTTTCAGCCTTTCTTAAATTCATGTTTTAAATGTGATATCATATGGTGTTAACTAATGTTCATGTGACCTCAAATAATATATGTAATCTTTGTAAAATGATATTTAAAAAAACAAAGATCATCTTTAGAAGTAAAACACTTAAGTTTTATAAAGAGCCCTGCCTTACCTGAGATAAGGCTCTGTGTCCCATCTTACTATATGTGAGAATGACTATGAAAGCAGTAGGTCAGATATTATTTCATTTAAAGTTATGTTCAAAAGTTGTTTTTTTTCTGTCAAGATTTCTAGGATCTCAAACAGGGGATATAATGTATAACTCAGCTTAAAACTTCAGGGTAGCTATTACACGAACTAAGTATTTTTACTCTTGTTAAAAAATTTTATTTTGTAATTTCCTTATAAGTGATCTAAAGATTCCTTGTTAGTGTTTTACAGAAGTGTTGCTTTAAGAACACAACATGGGTTAATTTAAGATAATAAGTCATCACCTACAAGACAGACAGAATAATACAGATCCCAGTTAATAAAAAAGATAAATAATTATAAAGTTATAGACATTAAAGCCCAGTACTCTTAATATAAGGCTGTTAAAATTTATTTGCTGGATGATTAAGATTAGGATTTATATTAAAGTTACATGAAAAGGGACAAGAAAACCAATATTTGGCTCTTGCCCTCTGAGTCAGTCTGAATCCAGGGAACAAGGGACTTCTCAAAGAGCTTTGCAACTCTGGGCCTCATATCTTCCCAATTAGGGAGATTAATGAGACCCCTGGAGAACAGAAAGCCAATCAGTGCATTTGCTAAGAAGAGGAGAGTCATCAGAGAAGGGAGACATCCCTGATGCTTCCAAGGGTAGCCACATGGTCAAGCAAGACCTGGACCCACCTAGCGCAAATGGCACTAGCAGAACTGAGAAGCTGCTCTCAAGTTTCCCCAGGAATGACTCCCATAAAAGCTCAGCTGATTGTTAACAATAGATAGAAACAAAAGTCAGTTTGACTGTTTCATGATAAACACTTAGGAAAGACAGTTAAAACCAAAATACAGCCATTCCTGGGCATTTTAAATAATAATATTAATAATAATAATAATAATTTTTTATACAGATTATGTTAACCTCCCAAAATAAGTAAGACTGGAGGCTACAAAGAAGGATTCCCAGAAAGGAATGCCTGATAACTATAAAAAGAGACTATCAAGAGGAGCTGCCAGAGGCAGAAATTTTTAGTTTAAGGCCTACAGATATTCCTAACCTACAGGTAGGGTTGGTGTTTGCTAGTACGATTATCCAGCCCTGAGTAACAGAATTAAAGGTTTCTCTGTTACACACAGAGGTCATACTAGTAAAATGATTTTGCAAGATCAGATGATATTAAATCATTAAACTGTATCTTATGGAGAGGGATAACTGTAACACTAAATGTTAAATATTAAGTTGACAGTCCTGATAACTGGGAATATTAAAGCCTGCTGAGGGAACTTCTATACAGTGACATGTTCCAGCTGCTGCAACATTTTTTCAGTACTCATGGTTCTTGTTTCTCACACAGAAGAACCCATCCCCAGATGAATTTACAACCTGTTCTTCCCCAACCAGACTTCAAAACGAACTGATTTCTAAAAGGCAACTCATGTCCCTCAACTGACTTCTAAAAGGCAACTCATGTCCCTTATACTGTGCCCACTCACGTCACTCTCTCTCAGCTCAGAAGAAGCCAAAATGAGTGACGCCTCTCGTCTTACAACTATGGAGCCAAAAATAAATAGAATATCAATATAAGTAATTAATTAAGTCAGGTAAAACCAGGAATCCAATTTTGGGTGAGTTCTAAAAATTTGGAGACTGTTACCTGAGGGATTAAAATTCCCTCATTGCTCTTTCCCTACCCTATCAAAAATTTGGAAGGGACACATTAAAAAAGGGGGAATGATTTGCATTTCTCTGACTGCTAGAGATGGTGAGCATTTTTTCATATACTTGTTGATTGATTGTATGTCCTCCTCTGAGAAATTTCTGTTCAGGTCCTTGGCCAATTTGTTGATTGGGTTATTCGTTATCTCATTTTCTAATTTTTTTAGTTCTTTGTATATTCTGAATATTAGCACTCTGTCTGAAGTGTGAGGAGTAAAGATTTGTTCCCAGGACTTAGGCTCCCTATTTACCTCTCTTATTGTTTCTTTTGCTGAGAAAAAACTTTTTAGTTTGAGTAAGTCCCATTTGTTGATTCTAGTTATTAACTGTTGTGCTATGGGTGTCCTATTGAGGAATTTGGAGCCCGACCCCACAGTATGTAGATCATAGCCAACTTTTTCTTCTATCAAACGCCATGTCTCTGATTTGATATCAAGTTCCTTGATCCACTTTGAGTTAACTTTTGTGCATGGCGAGAGTAAGGGATTCAGTTTCATTTTGTTGCAAATCTCACTCCAGTAAGATTGGCAGCCATTAGGAAGTCAAACAGCAACAAGTGCTGGCGAGGATGTGGGGAAAAGGGTACTCTTGTACATTGCTGGTGGGACTGAAAATTGGTGCGGCCAATTTGGAAAGCAGTATGGAGATTTCTTGGAAAGCTCGGAATGGAACCACCATTTGATCCAGCTATTCCCCTACTCGGTCTATTCCCTAAAGACCTAAAAAGAGCACACAATAGGGACACTGCTACATCCATGTTCATAGCAGCACAATTCACAATAGCAAGACTGTGGAACCAACCTAGATGCCCTTCAATAGACGAATGGATAAAAAAAATGTGGCATTTATACACAATGGAGTATTACTCTGCATTAAGAAATGACAAAATCATAGAATTTGGAGGGAAATGGATGGCATTAGAGCAGATTATGCTAAGTGAAGCTAGCCAATCCCTTAAAAACAAATGCCAAATGTCTTCTTTGATATAAGGAGAGTAACTAAGAACAGAGTAGGGACGAAGAGCATGAGAAGAAGATTAACATTAAACAGGGATGAGAGGTGAAAGGGAAAGGGAGAGAGAAGGGAAATTGCATGTAAATGGAAGGAGACCCTCAGGCGTATACAAAATTACATAAAAGAGGAAGTGAGGGGAAAGGAGAAAAATATAAGGGGGAGAAATGAACTACAGTAGAGGGGGTAGAGAGAGAAGACGGGAGGGGAGGGGGGAGGGGGGATAGTAGAGGATAGGAAAGGCAGCAGAATACAACAGACACCATAATGGCAATATGTAAATCAATGGTTCTGCAACTGATGTGATTTTGCAATCTGTATATGGGGTAAAAATGGGAGCTCATATCCCACTTGAATCAAAGTGTGAAATATGATATATCAAGAACTATGTAATGTTTGGAACAACCTACAATAAAAATTAATTTAAAAAATATTAAAAAGCAAAAAAAAAAATGGGGGGGAATGATAAACCCAACCTGATCATTTATTAAAATTGGGAGCCATCTTGCCACAAAGTCATGAAAAGATAATTTTGCTTTCCTATAAATTACTGCAAATTCTGAATCTCCTTGGAATGCCTGTCCGTGCCTTGAACTCACCCATGCCTGGCTCTCTGACCAGATAGCAGCCCTCTCTGAAAATTTAGTGACACCTCATAAATATTGGCCTTCTCTGGCCAGACAACGACTCTCGTGAGTCTCTAATGGTCCTCATAAATTCTGATGATGGGGCCAGCAAAAAAAAAATTGTAAACTAGCAATAGCGTGATGATACTCCGAGTTCTGTTATCTGTAACCCCCCTTTTGTGTAACTTACTGGACTATAAAGCTGGGCTGTAGGAAAGGTGGGGTTGCTGTCTTGTTTCTGCCATTTTGAGAGGGATAGGCAGCTCAGCCAGTGGAAAAATAATAAGCTTGCTTTAATTTGATTTTAATTGGAGTCAGTGGTCTTTTCTCCTGTCCTGGTCAAACAGGTAAACACTCCACAAACATGGAGCTCTGCCGGCCTAAAACTTATGGAGAAACTCTCCCTGACCTTGGGCACTTGAAATATATGTTGTTGTCAGGAGCTTTAGCTTCTTTGTAGTGAGACCATCAGAGCTGGGTCTGCATCTATGTGACCTGGAGTACATGGTTTCTTATTTTCCAATGAACATGAGGCAGGAGTGCAGAATTCTCTCTTTGTAGGGAAACTGTTGTCACTGAAGGCTAAGTGTCTCCCCATGTGGTATGTGAAGCCATTTGCGCATCTTCCACATTTCATGGTGTTTCTTGCTGCTGCACTGGGGGTTTAGTATTTGCTTCATGAAATACAAGGAGATCAACAGGGACTCAGTGCTGGAGGGATTTCTCACACGTGTGGTGGGTCAGGGTCTCCAGGAGAATCCACCAATGAGGCTTATATCCCACATAGCTTGCCCCCTCAACCATTGCAACCTGATTCTGAACACGGCCCTGAAGCCTCTCCATATAACAAGATGCCTTTATATAAAGAGATCAGACATATAGGGATTACTGGCTGCACCATGTCTGCCACAAGACATTTGGAAGTCAATGGCAGATCCAAATGGCCCCACCAGAGATATTTTATGACACAACTGCACACCACAGCTCTGGGTCACTACTCAGCAGGCGCCAACATACAGGATTCTTTCTTCTACACCATTTTCATGAAACCCAGTCAATCAAGGCACTCTCTGGTACACTCATGATCAGCAACTGGACATCCAAATGTTCTTCAGTGCCACTTGGTCATAAGAATTTCAAAAATTTCATGGTATTTATCTAGCCATTTTTCAAGGATGAAGTTCGATGCACTGTGAGTTTCAATTCTTTCAGGAACCATTAAATGGTGAGGAATTTCATTTCAATGAAAGCTCTGGAGGACTCTCACAGGCAAGGCTTCCCATGGAGTGGCCAAAAGGTCACATGAAGCCAGGCCCATTGAGGTCTACAATGCTAGGTCCATGTGTGTTTTGAATTTCAACTATGGTTGCCAAGTCTTTCAGAATAAAATCATGTGATATCGTAGCTGAGATTCCCAGTGTTCTGTGGAGAGCCACCTGGGCCTATATCTCAGTTTCCAATGGGGACTCTCATGCGTGGCCTCCTGAAATCCCAACACAATTCACGGCAATTCTTCTCTGAGGTCAGGTCCAGAACGCAGTCTCTAAGGGGAATCACACCAAAGTTCAAGCCATGGTGGACACAGTTATGTCTTCCAACTGCCACACAAATGACCACAATTAAAACCAAAACACTTTCACATAGCCCTCGTCTTCTTCCATGTAGACACTCATCAAATCCTCTGGCTGGACATTTCCAAAAGGGGTGAAGTCCAAGACCCTGTCCAAAATATGCTCCCTCGCCCCTATTTTGCCTAAGGTCAGTGTGGCCTAAACACCTTTCCTGTGAACCAGGAGTGATCAAATAGGCCTGACCTTATTACTGCTCCACTTCTCCAATTTGAGGCCTACTGACTGCCAGGTATAAATTCTTTATATGAATGGGAGTCATGAAAAAACCCAAGCATCTATGGTCTAGCCTTTGCAGGCCAGGATGGAGGTCAGGAACCTTACAGAAGATGGCGAGAGACTTCATACACAATGACTGCTATTTTGACCATTTTGTATTTGTAGCACACATGGAATCTTACCTTAGATCCATCAGGTGTTAAGAATCTAAGCAGCAGCCTCACACAGGTTCATGAGGCTGATTCAGACACATCCCTTTTGGAAGCAATTAAGCAAAGAGCCACAGGTGATGCCCATTCATTTCCATTTGAAAACTGTTTTCTTAAGGCTTCACAAAGGGGTGGCCTGAGGCAAAGACCTTCCTGACATTCAGGGCAATGAAGCAATAGGTAAGCAAATGGCCCAAAGCAAGGATTCTCCACTGAGACTTTACTGGTCACATTGATATCTGAGTTTTCTGAGATCCTCCCATTCCCTTCAGTTATCATGTACATGGCCATGTCACAGTGCTTGGAGGTGGTACATATCTTGGACACAAAACCATGAGCCAATTCTTGAGAGTGGCCAGAATTCAGGAAGAAAACAGAAACGCAGTAAGATAGTAGGTGTTGCCCATCCATAAGGCAAGTCACAGTCCATGCGTTAATTGGGCAGGATGAATGCTGGGAAGCTTTCTACAAGACAGGAAACATCCATTGATGCATTTTCTTTTCTAATGTCTACAACCACGGACACAGTGGGAGAAACAGACATAGAAACACTCGCCTTGTCAAACAATTTACTAGAAAAAGTCCATTCCAATCCAAACAAACCACCTTTCCTACCTATTCTCAGAACATGAGACAAAACCACACACTCACACCCACACCCACAAAGGCACCTCCTTCCCCCAAGTAGGTTTGTAACTATCCAGAGTGTCCTTTGACTGGTGGGTCATACTATGTTCCCCTGATATGGCCTATCCTTTCTCAGATCTGGTCTCCTTGGCCAACTCTGTGACGTTGTCAGTAGCATGTGGAGAGCCACTACCTACTTTCTCAGGAAAGGTCCCTGGCATGTGGCCATCCTCACATCAGTAGGTACCAAGAAAGACTGACTCTGTCCTTAGTAACACCAAACAAGTGAGCCCACTGGGACTGGGACTTGGATTGGCTCTCAGTGCCTGGCTTCCTGGATCCCAAGTTTAAAGTGTTCCATCACCAAGGAAGTGAGGTAGGTTACTTCCTTCAGGAATTTAATGAGGTCACTGCCTTGGCAAACACATTGTCCTAACAGTTGCTTCCAATGGTTCCATGAGATGGAGGCTGCCCCTACTTCCTGTGACATTTTCACAAGTTAGAATGATATATAAATCAAAGGCACCAAGAAACAGCGCTCCACAAAGGCCTGGTTTGGTCCGTCTCCTGTACATTAAGAGAGAGGCTGATTCAGCCACATCCCTTCATCCTGACCAGGTTTTTTGGCAATGGAAGATGACTTTTGCTCTCTCAGGTCCTTCATAGCTGCCTACATCTTCTTCAGGGATCATTTCTGCATGGACCTTTGAGGTTCTCAGCAAGTGGAAGATCCCCTACATCCCTATATTTTAAGGCCAACTCTGTCCCTGCTCTTCTCTAAAGTTAGATTGAGAGATCACTGTGTGGTTACGGTTAATAACAGTTTCGATTTGGGTTAGGAATCATTCTGCAGGATGAATAATGGTATTGGGAATCTGTGATATTTATAAGAATATAGACGTGAGTTAAAAGTATGGAAACAGAAATCTAGGTAAGATTTGCATCCCAGAAGGGCATTGAGACCTTGATTGGGATACTTAGCAATGTTATACTTTCTGCACAAATGTCTCAGATAAATCCATACACAATGGCATAGGACGTTGTACCTTGGATGATTGAATGTCGAAGAGAACCTCCAGTCAAAAAGGGATAGTCGGTGGAATTAGGAAGATAGTCAGTAGGTTTAGAAAGAAGGGTGAGAATAAGATTTGGAAAAAAGTTCTTTACCAATAGGGTTTCGGTTAGAGAGTGAATATTAATGTCAGCCCATGTTAAGTGTCAGTCACAATAATGAATTTGGGAAAATATGTAGGAAAGGAGGTATCAATAGAGACCTTAGGAAATCAGGCAAATTATTATGTGAGTCATAGGATTAGGCATTTTCAACAGGGTTGAGGTTGAATATATAACCTTAGGAAAAAAGAAATATGTAGTCACCAATAGAATTGACATTTGAGAGCATTAGGCAACCTGGACATGAATGTTTTTAGTAATTCATGCTCACTTTCCATTTAGGCTTTGTTGAAAATAAATAAAATAGGTACTTGTCTCTTCCTGTTTTTCTGTATGCTTAAGAAAACACTCTTGAAATCTTGAAAACTTTTTGCTAATCTTGTTCCCAGAATGTGCTGTCCCCAACTGCCAAACTGCAGAATGTACACCCTCACCCGTTTACATGCAAACCGCCCACTTGCCCTGACCCATCAATAAACTTCCCTCCCTGCCCTCTTCAAGAAAAGTATATAAGCTCTGCTTAAGCTGTTCTCAGTGCTCTCTGCTCTATTCAAGTGAGGTCTGAGCCCCAGAATTTTGGACGCTTTGCTGTTGCATGAGACAGTGTCTTGGTGGTCTCTTCCTCCAATGGTCTCCTGACCATTACATCTGAGGGCCCCAGCGAGTTCCAGCAGCGTTGGACGAAAGACCCCCAATAGGCTCATCTCAGGTTAAGTAAGGCGCCACTTTCTTGTTTCAGGTTTCAGGTTAGGGATGGGCAAAATGGCTATTGGTGATGAGCATGAGCTCTCTCTGACGGTGGCTGACAGAAGTGTCACAGAGCCACAGGCCACGTCTCTGGGGGACGCCCCAGAGAACTCGGGAAACCGAGTAACAATAGTCTCCTAAACTCACTGATATTTTGTTTTGGATTCGGTATTGTCAGCCCATCAGGTTTTCCTGGCTACTCAGTCCTGTTCTCAGTATTGGACGTCCATTGCCTGTCTTTATTGTCTTGTCTTGTCTGTGTCGTGTGTCATTGCTTTCACTATTTGTGTATCTTTCATATGGGACAGAGCACTTCAATGCCTCTGTCCCTGAACCTTGATCACTGGACCAAAGTCTGCTTAAAGGCTCAGAATCTTCTTTTTTTCAGTAAAACGTCAGATCTGGAAGACTCTATGTGTCTCAGAATGACCCACCTTTGGAGTCGGATGGCCCCCAGAAGGATCTTTCTACTTCACACTAATTCAAAAACTCAGAGATATTGTCTTTCAGCGGGGGCCACATAGCCATCCAGATCAACAGCAATATATCTTTAGTTTGCAGGACCTCTGCAAATCTCCTCTTCCATGGTTGAAGCCTTTCCTTGTCCCTGTCCCCGCTCCTACTGGTTCTCCCACTTTTCTATCTCTCAAACCCTCTGCTCCCCCTCCTCCACCCTCTTTTGTCCCTGAGTCTCAAGACTCTACTGGACTCTCTTCCCCCTCCTTATGCCCTGCCCTTGTCCTCCAACCCCAAACACCCTCTAAGTGATTCCCCTGCTGCTGACTCAGACTCTCCACCATTGGAGGAATATAGGCCAGCCCAGCGCCCTCCAGGTGACTACCCCACGGCACACACAGCCCCTCCTTCCTTGGAGGTAGCTGGCCCGGCCAAAATAACACAAAGTACTCGCCGGGGGGGTTAAACTTTGAAGTGGATACAGGGTAAGTATACTCAGCCCTTAAGGCCCCATTGGGCCATCTATCAAACAAAAAGGACTCTAGTTCAAGGGGCTAATGGCAGTAAATATGGGGCTTAGACAATTAAGAGGACCATGGACCTGGGGAAAGAAAAAATCCATCACTCGTTCCTAGTAATCCCAGAATGCCCGACCCCATTGATGGGCACACATCTGCTCAAAAAGCTCCAGGCCAGAATAACTTTTAACCCTGAAGGCCCCCAAGTGAAATTTCTAAATTTTTCAGTAAAAACTCCTATAGTCACGGCTTTTACTATGTCAGTAGAAGATGAACATCAACTTGTCAAACCCCCCAAGACTGATCAAACAGGCAAGCTACCCCGGAAATGGATAACAGATTACGCAGATGCCTAGGAAAAAAACTGCTGGGTTACACGTAGCCGTGAAACATCCTCCAATAACAGTGGAGTTAAAAACTTCAGCCCCCCCATCAATGTCAAAAAATATCCTCTGAGCAAAAAAGCTAAAGATGGGATAAGGCCCCATATTCAGAAATATCTGGCCTTAAGGGTCCTAAGGCCCTGTCATTTGAACTGGAACACTGCCCTGTTACCAGTATAAAAATCCAGGAACCGGGGACTATCGCACCGTTCAAGACCAAAGAGAGATCTACAACAGAGTGCAGGACATTCACCCCACAGTACATAATCTGTACAATCTGCTTAGCACTCTGAACCATGAGCGGAAATGGTATACTGTTCTGGACTTAAAAGATGCTTTCTTTTGCTTGCCTCTGCATAAAGATAGTCAGTTGCTATTTGATTTCGAGTGGGTAGACCCAGAAACCGGGACGTCTGGTCAACTAACATGGACTAGACTCCCACAGGGGTTCAAAAACTCCCCCACTCTCTTTGATGAAGCCCTCCACAGAGACCCCAACAACTTCAGAACTATGCACCCTGACGTCACCCTGCTTCAATATGTCGATGACCTGCAACTGGCAGCCAACACCAAGAAAAACTGTGAGTCTGGAACCCAATTATTATTATACGAGCTTGCTCAACTCTGGTATAGTGCTTCTGCCAAAAAAGCCCAAATTTGCCAGCAAGAAGTAATCTTCCTGGACTATTCCCTTAGGGACAGTAAGCGATGGCTCACTGAGACCAGAAAACAATCCATTGAGCAGATACCACCCCCATCTAACAGCAGACAACTCAGAGAGTTTCTTGGGACTGCTGGCTTATGCAGCTTATGGATACCTGGGTTTGCGTCCTTAGCTGCTCCTTTATACCCGCTGTTAAAGAGAGATGCCCAATTCTAATGGACCCCTGAGCACCAGCAAGCTTTTGATAACATCTAAGGACACTGACACTGAAACCCTCAACTTCACTGAGCCCAGCTTGCATTTTCTGAAAGCCCTAAACTAAGTTAAAAATGTACATCAACTCACTCACCTTGGTTCAAAGAAACTGCAGGCATTCCTGAAGGATCAAGAACAGAGTTTTCCACTAACCGACTCAGAGCGAAAGAAATAACTGAACGGGTAACAAAAGCCTGCCGGGTCTGTCAATTGGTTAATGCTTACCCTTCCAACTTTCCTGCAGGAAAGCACCTACAAGAAACCAGACCAGGACAATTCTTGGAAGTGGACATTACTGAAATTAAGCCAGGAAGTTATGGACTTAAATATCTCCTAGTCTTTGTAGATACATTTTCAGGATGAATTAATTGAAGCCTTCCCCCCCCCCCACACACACACAAAAAAAAAAACAACAACAACAAAATAAATGGCACAAATGGTGGTCAAGAAGATCCTGAAAGATATTTTTCTAAGATACGGACTGGCTAAGGCAATAGGGTCTGATAATGGACTGGCGTTAATTGCCCTGGTAAGTCAGGGATTAGCCAGGACCCTGGGGATTAATTGGAAATTACATTGTGCTTATAGACCCCAGAGCTCAGTACAGGTAAAAAAAAAATAATAGAACCATTAAAGAGACTTAACAAAATCAAGCTTAGAGATCGGCATAAAAGATCGATCTATTCTCCTGCTTTATGCACTGTTTCATGCAAGAAATACTCATACTCCTCTGTTTCCTTGTGTAACCTCACCCCCTATGAAATTCTCTATGGTCCCTCCTCCAGTAAGGGACCTAACCCAAACTCTAAGACCTAACGATCCCTTCCACACCCCCTTGCTTGACAGACTTAAAGCTCTTGAAAGAAATCAGCAATATCTGTGGAAACATCTGGCCACTGCCGACCAACCTGGGGACGAGGGGACTCCATATTGATACCAAGTAGGAGACTTCGTCTAGATTAGACGACATCAGGTGTCATCCCTGGAACCCCACTGGAAAGGACCATATAAGGTGCTACATATAACACCTACAGTGGTAAATGTAGACGGAATCACTTCATGGATCCATGTCTCTCATCTCTGGCCTGCGCCCTGTCCAAAATCTGACTGGAAACTGGAAAAGACTGGTAACACTTTCAAATTGCGTATTCGCCATGTGGATAAGGCTACAGACTCTCCCCTTGGCCAAGAGTAGTCCTAACCCTCATCAGCCTGTTCAGCAGTAATGGCTGATCACAAATCCTACTGTACAAGAAGTATGGTCTATCTTGCATACAGCCCCTTTAGGGACATGGTGGCCATCTCTCCACCCAGACATTTGTCAGCTGGCTATAGGTCTTTCCTATTGGGATATCCCTGATG
This sequence comes from Callospermophilus lateralis, assembly GCF_048772815.1. Lineage (NCBI taxonomy): Eukaryota > Metazoa > Chordata > Mammalia > Rodentia > Sciuridae > Callospermophilus > Callospermophilus lateralis. Next base: position 858,239 of record NW_027514392.1, on the reverse strand, counting down.
AAGGGGATCCAACTAAAACTCCAATAAATCCTTTCCGTATCATAGGTAATAGAAACAAACATTATGGATGTAGGGACACGAGAGCCAGATGCAGGTTGGCTAGCCTAGATTACTATGTTTGCCCAGCAGACTATCAAAGCCACAAACAGACATGGCTGTGTGGGGGAAATGCCGACTTCTTCTGTAAGTCATGGGAATGTGAGCATACAGGGGTGCCTGGTGGAACCCAAACTCCTCATCAAATTCAATACACAGCATTGGCCATATTACCAATTACACAACCAATACCGATGGCCCCCAGAGGGGTCTCTAGATCCTAAAATTCTCCGTGACCTTTTTAACTTCGGCAAGTGCTCAAAGGGTGGAAGGAAATTCCCCTAAGTGGAGGCATTTTCCCTCCTTCGCTCACATCCTGAACTATGCTTATCCAATAGATCCTCACCCTCAGCTTTCTGCTCCAGACTCTCTGCTGTCACTCCCACCTCAGCAACCTGATTTCTTCCCTCCAATTACTAGATCAAAAACACAAACCGCCGGTTCTCAGATTATTGCCCCCTTGCTGAGGTAGCAGGTACTGAGGTACCCATCCACCCACTCACTACTCTCTTCTCCTGTCAGTGCCCGCACCAGGTCCCACCAGGTCCTCTTACCAGCTAACCCAAAGCTCAAACCAGCTAAGGAGAGCCCTCAGACCCCTATCCAAGATGTAATGAAAATGGCCTTTAAAGTTGCTCTGTCATCACTGAAAACAGGTTACTAAGAATTTAAAGTCCCTCACAGGCTTTTTGGGATACAAACTCCCATCTTCCCCTCTGCTCTATCTGTTCTACTGCTCAAGTTTTGTTGCCTGGAAAATTCCAAACCCCTTTCCCATTATTCTTTTACATCTCTCCTTCCTCATGCTCAGACCCAAGGTGCTGCTCTCAGACCCGCCTTCCCTGTCTTCCCCGTCTATACCAGGCCCACAGAAAAGTCTTAACTGACCTTCTCCAGCAGTCTTCACCATGGCTGACTTTAGGACTTTCAGCCAAAGAGTCCCTATAAAAGAGTTCAATGTAGATAAACTTCCCCTTTTTGTGTTTCCCTGTTCTATTTGGCCACTGGCTGGAAAAATCAGAACTCCTAAGCTAGACTCCCCCTTACTAGTTTTTCACAAAACATGTGAACAAGGCCTCTGGCCTTGAGCTGGGGCTTCACAGACATGGTTACATTTCTAAAATAAATAAGTTACCAAATGAGCTCCATTGTTACAGCTGGCAGTGAGAAAAAAAAAAAAGAGAAGAAAAAAGCTCTCCCACTCCAGGTGTCCTTAAAATGTTAACTTGCCCAGAACAGATGAAAAAAACAATAGAAACGAAAACTTCTTTTTGTGAACTTATGCAGACTGTGAACTTCTGAGCCCCTTCCCTTACATGTTGGGTACAAAATTCGGAAACTACCTAAATTTGGAGATCAGGTGACTAATTGATTACAACAGAAGCAATGCCCTCTAAATCCGTTGCAACCAAATAGGTATGTTTCGCTGTCTTCGGTGCTATCTTAGGTGCCTTGAATTGTCCGTCCTTACAACAGTATAATTCTATATACTTAAACATTGTTTATGTTTTCATAAAATGGTCAACAGATGTGATTAATTATGTAATGTTCAGATGTTTCCCAGAGTGCTCTATCATGAGGCAGGTTAATTTAAATATCAAATAGGGGGGCATACAACCCGGTTCCTCTGGGAACCTGTATCCCTCACTTTAGCCATCCTATTAGGAAAAAGAGCTGCTGCAGGTGTGGGCACAGGAATCACTGTCCTAGTCCATGTGACACAACAAATGACCCGATGAGAAGCAGCAATAGACCAAAATTTAAAGATATTAAAAACCTCCATCACAGTTTTATAGGAATCTTTAACCTCTCTCTCTGAAATTGTTTTACAGAACATGCGAGGGTTGGACCTCCTCTTCGTGAGAGAAGGGGGCTTTCGTGCTGCATTGAGGGAAAAAGTTGATTTTATGCCGACCATATTGGAGTTGTAAAAAAATCTGTGAGTAAATTAAGAAGACACCTAGAAGAGCATCAACAAGAGAGAGATGCACAAAAAGGGTGGTTTGAGTCTTTGTTCACACAGTCCCCCTGGTTAACTACGCTTTTATCAGCCCTGGCCAGTCCATTAATAATCCTCATTTCATTGCTAATTGTAGGACCCTGTTTGCTCAACCATCTAGTTTCCTTTCTACAAGGTTAAATTGGATAAGTTAAACTTATGGTAATCAGACAACAATATACCTCACTAGAAGACATAAAATGTGAGACCCCGCAATGCTCATTTTTATGATTAAAATTAACCAGAATAAGAAGTGGGGAATGAAAGGTTAATAAAATATGTAGTTTTAACTTCTTGTTTTTCTGTATGCTTAACAAAATACTGATGAAATCTTGAAAACTGTTTGATAATCTTGTTCCCAGAATGTGCTGTCCCCAATTGCCAAACTGTTGAATGTACTCCCTCTCCCATTGGCATGCAAACCACTCACTCGACCTGACCCATCAATAAATTTCCCTCCCTGCTCTCACCACGTAAATTGCATAAGCTCTGCTTAAGCTGTTCTTAGGGCTCTCTTCTCTATTCAAGTGAGCTCTGAGCCCCAGCATGCTGGACCCCCAATAAACCCTTTGCTGTTGCATGAGACAGTCTCTTCGTGGTCTCTTTTCCGACACTCGCCCGACCTTTACATTGGTACAATCATAAGTGTGAACATTCCTATGTGTGTCCAGAATATTACTATAATAAATAATATATGTAGATCAGGTAATAGGAGTTTTTCTTCCACCATTTCTGGGAGCAATATTTTGAAGATATATGAATTAGTATTTTGGGTAGAAATAGGTGTACCATTTGTCTATGAATATAGAGATAATGCATGAATAGACAATACTGTGAATTAATAATATTACTGGTTCCAACTTTAAATAATGGATTGAATTGATATCTGAAAATATACAGGAAACCTTATATTGATATACTACATTTAATCCTACCCGTTATACATCTGAATGAAATATTAGGGTTATGGATTTTCATGAAGAGTGTTTGAGTTTTGCTTCAAAACTGATTATGGAAATTGAAAATAATGTGTTTGGAAAGAAGTCTCATGAAAAGACCAGTCCAGAAACCTGGAGGTATGCATGTGTTCTGAAGCAGAAAGTGATTTAAAGTGAAACAAACGCCTATATATTTGCTAACTTGTGGATGATAAATATATACGATGATGTGCAGAAATTGAAGAAATAGTAATGTACCAGTGTTGAATAAAAATGAACGTTAAAATACACATCATGTCCCATAGGAATCTACTTGAATTGATGTTAAACTGCGTCCGTTAATATAGAAATATTAGAATTTGTATGCACCATTCACTGAAGTTAGTTTTCAGTACTAGGAAACAAATATGTATTTCAGGTAGATGAGTATTTCTGATAATAATCTTGTGAAAAGTTGATTATAAATCCACATACATGAACATGAATGAATTCAGGGAGTGTATAATAAGACTCATACATTTCATATTTTGAAAAATCTGGAGAGTATATATATATATATATACACACACACACACACACAAACTGAGACTATAAAAATAGCAATATATATGCCAATTGAAATTCACCATGAAATATACATCATCCACAGATTCAAAAATATTCATGTTACTGAAGATAGATTTATGTATAATGTTGTTTAACTAGGAAGTTTACCCATACATTGCATTTTCAGTTCCAACAGCATTTAGGAGGAGTAATCTCTTCTCACATTTTGTATCTGCCAAGTCAGCCACCTCACAAGAATGTACGTGTGATACCAGGTAGGATTCTATATGTGCATATAAAAATACATGTGCTGAATAGGCTACAGAGAGAGGGAGACAGGAATTCACATATTTGTTAACTTTAAAAACACATGGATAACTATTTCAACAGAAAATTGACTAGATTTATAACACCTACCCTTTTTTATGCAAAAGGCAAGGCCAACTATACACCATGCCTCCTCTGAACTGCTTGGATTTCTATTCTGTTTGGGTTATTTTTCTCCATCATATTAGGAGTAGTAGTCAGAGTCCAGTAGGTTATGAGTTAGTGTCAGGGATCAGTATTTCAAATGGAAAATAGAATAATGAATCAAATGTGTATGCAAATATATGCTACACAAAAATCTTCCCACTCTCATCCAGAACAAATCCTTGACATTACCTTCGCCTGAAGTAAGTCACAATTAGAATAGAAGAGTTAGAAAATCTGTGAATACATATCTTGAGTGGAAAATGCTCAGAGTTCAGAACCTTGGAGGTGGTAGAGGAGTTTCCAAAAGTAAGGGACATGGTAAACACTCCTCTAACATGGAGGTCTGCTGGCGTAAAGACATCTTGAAAAACTGCCTCTGAGGTTGGGCACTTGAAACATACGTTATTTTCAGGAGCTTTAGCTTCCTTTGTAGTGAGACAATAAAATCTGGGTCTGCATCTATGTGACCTGGAGGATATGGTTTCTTATTTTCCAGTGAACATGAGGCAGCAGTGCTGAATTCACTCTTTGTAGGTAAACAGTGGCCACTGGGGTCTAATTGTCTCCCCATGTGGACTGTGGAGCCATTTGGTCATCCTCCACTTTTCGTGGTGTTTCCTGCTGTTGCACTGGGAGTTTGGAATTTGCTTCACAAAATACAAGAAGTTCAACAGGGACACAGTGCTGGAGGGAGTTCTGTCACGTGTTGTGGGTCAGGGTCTGCAGGAGAATTCAACAACCAGGCTTCTTTCCAACATACCTTGCCCCCTTGTCCATAGCAACTTGATTCTGAACATGGCCCTGAATCCTCTCCATATAAAAACATGCTTTTACATATTCGGGTCTCCTGGCTGCACCATGTTAGTCACAAAAAATTTGGAAGCCAATGAGAAATCCACATGGCCATAACACAGATGTATTATCACACAACTGCAGACCACTTCTCTAGGCCCAATACTCTGCAGGCTCTAACTTGCTTGCCCCCATGTCCATAGCAACTTGATTCTGAACATGGCCCTGAAATCTTTCAATATAAAAACATGCTTTTACATATACGGGTCTCCTGGCTGCACCATGGCAGTCACAATGAATTTGGAAGCCAATGGCAGAACCACATGGTCACAACACAGATGTATTATCACAAAACTGCACACCATTTGTCTAGGCCCACAACTCTGCAGGCTATAACTCAATGGCATCTCTGTTCTACACCATTTTCATGAAACCCAGTGAATTAAGGCAGGGTCTGGTACACTCAAGATCAGCAACAGGACATCCAAAGGTTCTCCAGTGCCACCTGGTCATGGGAATTTTAAAAATTTCATGGTATTTATCTGGCCATTTTTCAAGGATGAAGTTGGAGGCACTGTGGGTTTCAATTCATTCAGGAACCATTAAATGTTGAGGAAGTTCATTTCAAAGAAAGCTCTGGAGAACTCTCACAGGCAAGGCTTCCAAAAGAGTGGCCAAAAGGTCACATGAAGCCAGGCGCATTGAGGTCTCCAATGTGAGGTCCATGTGTGTTTTGACTCAAAACTATCCCGGCCAAGTCTTTCAGAATAAAATCATGTGATATACTGGCTGAGATTCCCAGTACTCTTTGGAAAACCACCCTGGGCCTAGATCTCAGTTTCCAAGGGTGACTTTTATGCGTGGCCTCCTAAAATCCCAAGACTTTTCATGGCAATACTTCTCTGAGGTCAATTCCAGAACGCAGTCTCTAAGGGGAATCAAACCAGAGTTCAAGCCCAGGTTGACCCAGTCATCTCTTCACACCGCCAATCAAATGAACACAATTAAAAACAAAACACTATCACATGGCCCCATCTTCTTCCTTATAGACACTCATCATAACCTCTGGTTGGAGCTTTCCATGAGGGGCACATTCCAAAAGAGTGTCCAAAATAAGCTCCCTTGCCCCTCATTTGGCTCAAGTCAGGGTGGGAAGGACACCCTTCCTGTGAACCAGGAGTGATCAAATAGGCCTGTCATTAATATTGCTCCGCTTTTCCAATTTGAGGCCTTCTGACTCTGGGGTTTAGATTCTTTATGTGAACTGGAGTCATGAGAAAAGACAAGCACCTCTGCAGAGATTTGAAGAACTCATTTGACCAAAAGGATCGCTATTCTCACTTGATTGATTTCAGGAACCTAACAGAGAAAGGCAATAGAATTCATTCACAATGACTGAAATTTTTTGCGAATTTGGTTTTGGTTTCACACATGGGATCTTTCTTTAGATCCATCAGGTGCTGAGAATCTAAGCCACAGCCTCACACAGGGCCAAGAGCCTGATTCAGACACATCCCTTTCCGAAGCAATTTAGCAAGAGCCACAGGTGATGCCCATTCATTTCCATTTGAAAACTGTTTTCTTCAGGCTTCACAAAGGGGTAGCCTGAGCCCAACATCTTCCTGACATTCAGGGCAACAGAACAATAGGTAAGCAAAAGGCCCAAAGCATGGTATATCCACTGAGACTTTTCTGGTCACACTCATATCTGAGTTTTCTGAGATACTGGCCATTCCCTTCAGGTATCCAGTACATGGACATGTCAAAGACCTTGGAGTTGGTACATATCTTGGACACAAAACAATGAGACTATTCTGGAGAGTTGCCAGAATTCAGGAAGAAAACAGGGACTTAGGAAGGTAGTAGGTTTCGCCAATCCATAAGGCAAGCTGCAGTCCATTCATAAATTGGGCAGGATGAATGCTGGGAATCTTTCTACTACACAGGACACATCCATTGTTGCATTGTCTTTTCTCATGTCTACAACCACGGACACAGTGGGATACACAGACATAGAAACACTCACCTTGTCAAATGACTTACTAGAAATAGTTCACTGAAAACCAAACAAACCGCCTTTCCTACCTATTCTCAGAACAAGAGACAAAACCACACACCCACACTCACAATGGCACCTCCTTCCCCTAAGTAGGTCTGTGACTATCCAGAGTGTTCTCTGACTGGTGGGCAATACTATGTTCCCCCGAAATGGCCTGTATTCTCTCAGATCTGGTTTCTTTGGCCAACTATGTGAAGTTGTCAGGAAAAAGTGGTGAGCCACTACCTGCTTTCTCAGGAAAGGTCCCTCTTCAGAGCTCTCCTGGCATTTGGCCATCCTCACATCAGTAGGTACCAAGAAAGACTGACTCTGTCCTTGGTAAATCCAAACAAGTGAGCCCACTCTGACTGGGACTGGAACTGCATCTGGGTGCCTGGCTTCTTGGATACCAAGTTCAGAGAGTTCCATCACCAAGGAAATGAGGTATGACACTTTCTTTGGAACTGAATGAGGTCACTGCCTTGGCAACCACTTGGTCCTAACAGTTGCTTCCAAGGGCCCCATGAGATGGAGGCTGCCCCTTCTTCCTCTGACACTTTCACAATTTAGAATGGTATATCAACCATAGGCACACACACAGGCCTGGTTTGGTCCATCTTCTCCACAATAAGAAGAGAGAGGCTGATTCAGACACATCCCTTCATCCTGACCAGGTGGTTTGTCATCGAAGATGACTTTTGCTCTTTCAGGTCCTTCATACCTGTCTACAACTTCTCCAGGTATCATTTCTGCATGGACCTTTGAGGATCTCAGCAGGAGGAAGGTCCCCTACTTTTCTGTATTGTAAGAACAACTTTGTCCCTGCTCTTCTGTAAAATGAGATTGAGGGAACAGTGTATGTTTAGGGTTAATAACAGGTTTGATTTCGATTTGTGTTAGGAATCATTCTTCTGGATGAATAATGGTATTGGGAACCTGGTATATTTACAAGAATGTAGAGGTGAAACATAAGTATGAAAACAGAAATCCAGGTATGATTTTAAACCCATAAGGGCATTGGGCCCTTGATTGGGATACTTAGCTTTGAATTATGTTCTGCACAGATGTCTCAGATAATTTGATATACAATGGCATAGGACCTTGTACCTTGGAAGATTGAATGTAGAAGAGAACATCCCTTCAAAAAGGGATAGTCAGTAGGATTAGGAAGATAGTCAGTCGTTTTAGGAAGAAGAGTGAGTATATGATTTGGAACAAAAGTTCTTTAGCAATAGGATTTCAGTTAGAGAGTGAATGTATATGTCAGCACATATGAAGAGCCAGTCACGATGATGAAGTGGGGAAAACATGTAGAAAAGAAGATATCAATAAAGATATTACGAAATCAGGGAAAGTATAAAGTGAGTGAGAGGATTAGACATTTTCAACAGGCTTGAGGTTGAGTCTTAGGAAGAAACAAATATGAAGTCACCAATAATATTGACATTTGAGAGCATTAGGCACCCTGGACATGGATGTTTTTAGTAATCTATGTTCACATTTCATTTAGGCTTTGCTTGGTTCAATCATAAGTGTAACATTTACATTTTTGTCCAGAATATTATTGTGATAATATGTATATGTAGATCAGGTGACATAAGTATTTCTTCCACCATTTTTGGTAGCAATATACTGAAGACATAAAATTAGTATTGGGCGTACAAAGAGGTGTACCCTATGTCTATGAATATAGAGATAAAGCATGAATAGACCATACTGTGAATAAGTAATATAACTTGTTCCAACTTAATATAATGGGATGAACTGATATCTGAAAAATTACTGGAAATCTTATATGCATATAGAATCATTCATTCCAACCAGTTATTCATCTAATGTCAATATTAGTGTTTTGGTTTATCATGAAGAGTGTGTGAGTTTTACTTCAAAAGTGATTATGGAAATCGAAAATAATGTGTTTGGAAAGAAGTCTCATGAAAAGACCAGTCAAGAAACCCTGACAATACATGTGTTGTGAAGTAGGAAGTGATTAAAGTTTAAAGAAATGCCTACAAATTTGTGAACTTGTGGATGAAATACATATCTTATGATGAGCAAAAACTGAAGAAATAATAATGTACCAGTGTTGAATATAAATGAACATCATATTATATATCATGTCCCATTGGGATCTACTTGCATTGGTGATAGACTGGATCAGTTCCTGTAGAATTATTAACATTTGTATGCACCATTCACTGAAGTTAGTTTTCAGTACTAGGAAACAAATATGTATTTAAGGTGGATGAATATTTCTGAGACTAATATTTTGGAAAGTTTATTATAAATCCACATGCATGAACATGAATGAATTTAGAGAGTGTATATAAGACACATATATTTCATATTTTGAAAAATCTGGAGAGTGTATATATATATATATATATATATATATATATACACACACATACCCACACACACACACACAAAAAACACACACAGACATTTAAAAGTAGCAATATATATGCCAATCGAAATTCATCTTTAAATATATATCATCCACAGATGCAAAAATATTTATTTTACTGAACATGAGTTTATGTATAATGATGTTCTACTAGGAAGTTCCCCTATAGGTGGAATTTTCAGTTCCAACAGCAATTTGGAGGAGTGATCTCTTCTCCCAATTTGTATCTGCCAAGTCAGCCACCTCACAAAAATGTACATGTGATACCAGGTAGGATTCTATAAGTGCATATGAAAATACATGTGATGAATAGGCTACAGAGAAAGGGAGACAGGAATTCATATATTTGTTTAATTTAAAAACACATGGTGAACTATTTCAATTAAAAATTGACTAGATTTATAACACCTACCATTTATCATGCAAAAGGTAAGTCCAAGTATGCAGCATGCCTCCTCTGAACTGCTTGTATTTCTATTCTGTTTGGGTATTTTTCTCCATCATATTAGGATTTGTAGTCAGAGGATAGTAGGGTATGGGATAGTGTCAGGGATTCAGTATTTCGAATAGAAAATTGAAAATGAATGCAGTGTGTATGCAAATATGTGCTACACAAATATCTTCCCACTCTCATCCAGAGCAATGCCTTGACATTACCTTCGCCCCATGTATGATACAATTAGAGGAGAAGAGTTAGAAAATCTGTGAATACATATCTGCAATGGAAACTGCTCAATTTTCACAAATTTGGAGAAGGTAGAGGAGTTTCCAAAATTAAGGGACAATGTAAACTCTCCACAAACATGGAGCTCTGCTGGCCTAAAGAGTTCTTAAGAAACTGCCTCTGAGGTTGGGCACATGAAATATATGTTGTTGTCAGGAGCTTTAGCTTCCATTGTAGTGAGACCATCCAAGCTGGGTCTGCATTTTTGTGACCTTTGTGAGCACATGGTTTCTTGTTTTCCAATGAACATGAGGCAGCATTGCTAAATTCTCTCTTTGTAGGTAAACTGTGACCAATGGGGGCTAAGTGTCTCCCCGTGTGCACTGTGAACCCATTTGGTCATCCTCCACTTTTCGTGCTGTTTCTTGCTGCTGCACTCGCAATTTGGCATTTGCTTCATGAAACAAGGAGTTCAACTGGGACACAGTGCTGGAGCGAGTTCTGTCACGTGTGGTGGGTCAGGGTCTGCAGGAAAATGCACCAACCATGCTTCTATCCCACCAGCTTGCCTCCTTGAGCATAGCAACCTGATTCTGAAAATTGCCCTGAAACTCCTACATATAACAAGATGCCTTTTCAGAGAAGGGTCTGCTGGCTGCACCATATCAGTCATAATCCATTTGGAAGCCAAAGGCAGATCCACATGGCGAAACCACAGATTTTTTATCACACACCTGCCCACAACTTCTCTAGGTCCACTACTCAGCAGGCTCGAACTTACTTGCATCTCTTTTCTATACCATTTTCATGAAAACCAGTCAATCAAGGCACTTTCTGGTATATTCATAATCAGAAACAGGACATCCAAAGGTTTTCCAGTGCCACCTGCTCATGGGAATTTTAAACATTTCATGGTATTTATCTAACCATTTTTAAAGGATGAAGTTGGAGGCACTGTGGGTTTCAATTCATTCAGGAACCATTAAATGTTGAGGAAACTCATTTTAATGAAAGCTCTCGAGAACTCTCACAGGCAAGGCTTCCAAAAGAGTGGCCAAAAGTTCACATGAAGCCAGGCCCATTGAGGTCTACAATATGAGGTCCATGTTTGTTTTGACTCTCAACTATTGCTGCCAAGTCTTTCAGAATAAAATCATGTGATATCCTGGCTGAGATTCCCAGTGCTCTGTGGAAAGCAACCCTGGGTCAAGACTCATTTTCCAAGGACTACCCTCATGCGTGGCCTCCTAAAATCCCAACACAACTCATTGCAATACTTCTCTAAGATCAGTTCCAGAATGCAGGCTCTAAGGGTAATTACGCCAGAGTTCCAGCCCACGTGGACCAATTCATCTCTTCCAACCGCCACACAAGTGACCACAATTAAAACCAAAACACTCCCACATGGACCTCATCTTCTTCCATATAGACACTCATCATTACCTCTGGCTGGAGGATTCTATGAGGGGCACAGCCCAAGACAATGTCCAAAAGAAGCTTCCTTACCCCTCATATGCCTAAAGGCCCGGACTCCCTTCCTGTGAACCAGGAGTGATCAAATAGGCCTGCCGTTAATACTGCTCCACTTCTGCAATTTCTGGCCTAGTGACTGTGGGGTTTAGATTCTTTTTGTAAATGGGAGTCATGAGAAAACCCAAGCACCTATGGGCTAGACTCTGCAGGGCTTTGAAGAACTCATTTGACCCAAAGGATCCCTATTCTCACTTGATGGAGGCAGGAACATTACAGAGGAAGAAGAGAGACTCCATCCACAATGACAGCTCTTTTGGCCATTTTGGTTTTGGATGCACACATGGGATCCTTCTTTAGACCAATCAGGTGCTGAGAATCAAAGCCACAGCCTCACACAGGGCCAAGAGGCTGATTCAGACACATCCCATTCTAAAGCAATTAAGCAAAGAGCCCAAGGTGATGCCCATTCATTTTCATTTGAAAACTGTTTTCTTCAGGCTTCAAAAAGGGGTGGCCTGAGTCAAAGAACTTCCTGACATTCAGGGCAACAGACAAATAGGTAAGCAAAAGACCCAAAGCAGGGTTTCTCCATTGAGACTCTCCTGGTCCCAATGATATCTGTGTTTTCTGACATGCTCTCATTCCCTTCAGCTATCCAGTACATAGCCATGTCACAGATCTTGGAGGTGGTTCATATGGTGGACATAAAATCATAAGCCTATTCTGAAGAGTGGCCATAATTCTACGAAGAAAACAGGAACTTTGGAAGATAGTAGGTGTTGCACATCCATAAGGCAATCCACAGTCCATTCATAAATTAGGCAGGATGAATGCTGAGAAGCTTTCTACTAGACATGACAAATCCATTGATGCATTCTCTTTTCTAATGTCTACAACCACAGACACGGTGGGATACACAGACATAGAAACACTTGCCTTGTCAAAGGACTCAGTAGACACAGTCCATTCCAAACCAAACAAACTGCCTTTCCTACCTATTCTCAGAACATGAGACAAAACCACAAACTCACACCCACAACCACAAAGGCACCTCCTTCCTCCAAGTAGGTATGTGACTATCTGGAGAGCCCTCTGACTGGTGGACCATTTTATGTTCCCCCGAAACGGCCTGTCCTGTCTCAGATCAGGTCTCTTTGGCTAACTCTGTGAAATTGTCCGGGACCAGCAGTGAGACACTACCTGCTTTCTCAGGAAAGGCCCCTCTTCAGAGCTCACCTGGCATTTGGCCATACTCACATCAGTATTTACCAAGAAAGACGGACTCTGTCCTCTGTAAATCTAAACAAGTGAGCCCACTGGGACTGGAACTGGGACTGCCTCTGGGTGCCTGGATTCCAAGTTTAGAGTGTTCCTTCACCAAGAAAATTAGATGAGGTCACTTCTTTCTGGAACTGATTGAATTTGCTGCCTTTGCAACCACTTTGTCCTAACAGTTGCCTCCAAGGGTCTCATGAGATGGAGGCTGCCCCTATTTCCTGTTACAATTTCACAAGATAGAAAGTTATATCAACCATAGGCACCTGGGAACAGCTCTCTACATAGGCCTGGTTTGGTCCATCTTCTCTACATTAAGAAGATAGAGGCTGATTCAGACACATCCCTTTGTCATGACCAGGTTGTTTGCAATTGAAGATGACTTTTTCTCTCTCAGGTACTTCATAGTTCCCTATATCTTCTCCAGGGATTATATCTGCATAGACCTTTGAGCTTCTCAGCAGGTGAAAGTCTCCCTACATTTTTGTATTGTAAGACCAACTCAGTCCTGCTCTTTTGTAAAGATAGATTGAGGGAACAGTATATGGTTAGGGTTAATAACAGGTTTGATTTGTGTTAGGAATCATTCTGCTGGATGAATAAGAATATTGGGATCCTGTGGTATTTATAAGAATATAGAGGTGAAATATAAGTATGACAATGGAATTCTAGATAAGATTTGAAGCCCAGAAGTGCACTGGGCACTGGAGTGGGAAACTTAGCTTTGAACAATGTTCTGCACAGATATCTCAGATAAATCGATATATAATGGCAAAGGACCATGTACCTTGGTTGATTGAATGTGTAAGAAAACATCCAGTCAAAAAGGGATAGTCGGCAGGATTAGGAAGATAGTGTAGGTTTAGATAGAAGAGTGAGAATAGGATTTGGACCAAAAGTACTTTAGCAATAGAGTTTTGGTTAGAGAGTGAATGTAAATGTCAGCACATGTGAAGAGTTGGTCACAGTGATGAACTGGAAAAAATATGTAGGAAAGCGTTTATCAATAGAAACATTAGGAAATCAGGCAAAGTATAAAGTGAGTGATAGGATTAGACATTTTCAACAGGTTGAGATTTAATATATAATCTTAGGAAGAAACAAATATGTAGTCACCGACAGGATAGATATTTGAGAGCATTAGGCAACCTGGACATGGATGGTTTTAGTAATCCATGCTCACTTCCTATTTAGGATTTGGTACAATCATAAGTGTGACATTTGCGTTTTGTGTCCAGAATATTACACTGAAAAAATGTATATTTATATCAGGTGACATGAGTATTTCTTCCACCATTTCTGGAAGCAATATGTTGAAGACATATAAATTAGTATTGGGGGTACAAATACGTGCACCCTGTGTCTCTGAATATAGAGAAAATGTATGAATAGACAATAGTGTGAATAAAGAATATAATTGGTTTCAACTTTAAAAAATGGAATGAAGTGATATCTGAAAATATAAAGAAAATTTTATATTGATAAACATACATTCATTCAAACCAATTATACATCTATTTGTAATATTAGGGTTATGGTTTATCATAAAGGGTGTGAGTTTTGCTTCAAAATTGATTATGGAAATCGAAAATAATGTGTTTGGGTAGAAGTCACATGAAAAGACCAGTCAAGACACCTGGAGGAATACATGTGTTCTGAAGCAGGAATTGATTGAAAGTGAAACAAATGCCCATAAATTTGTGAATTTGTGGATGAAATATATATCCTATGATGTCCATAATACGAATAAATATTAATGTACCAGGGTTTAATAAAAATGAACGTCAAAATGCACAGCTTGTCATATCGGAATCGAGGTGCATTGATGTTAAACTTGGTCAGTTACTGTAGAAATATTAGTTAAATCTGTTTTTCAGGTGGATGAATATTTCTGAGAATAATCTTGTGAAAAGTTGATTATAAATCCAAGTCCATGAACATGAATAAATTTAGCGAGTGTAAATAAGACACATATATTTCATATTTTCAAAAATCTGGAGAGTGTATATATATATATATATATATATATATATATATATATATATATATATATATATATATATTTACACAAAACACACACACAGACATTAAAAAGTAGCAATATATATGCCACTCAAAATTCATCTATAAATATATATCATCCAAAGATGCAAAAATATTTATTTTACTGAACATGAGTTTATGTATAATGTTTTTCTACTAGGAAGCTCCCCTATAGGTGGAATTTTCAGTTCCAACAACGATTTGGAGGAGTGATCTCTTCTCACAATTTGTATCTACCAAGTCAGCCAACTCACAAAAATGTACATGTGATACCAGGTAGAATACTATAAATGCATATAAAAATACATGTGATGAATAGGCTACAGAGAAAGGGACAGGAATTCATATATTTGTTAATTTTAAAAACACATGGAGAACTATTTCAATTGAAAATTGACCAGATTTATAACACCTACCATTTATCATGCAAAAGGCAAGTCCAAATATACAACATGCCTCCTCTGAAATGCTTGTATTTCTATTCTGTTTGCGTTACTTTTCTCCATCATATTAGGATTAGTAGTCAGAGTCCAGTAGGGTATGTGAATATTTCTGAGAATAATCTTGTGAAAAGATGATTATAAATCCACATTCATGAATATGAAAAATTTAGGATGTGTAAAATAATACACATATATTTCATATTTTGAAAAATCTGGAGAGTGTGTATATATATATATATATATATATATATATATATATATATATATATATATATATATACACACACACACAAACATTCACAGACATTAAAAAGTAGCACTATATGCCAATTTAAAATCACCATGAAATATATATCATCCACAGATCCAAATAAATTCATTTTACTGAACATCGATTTATGTATAATGTTGTTCAACTAGGAAGCTCACCCACAGGTTGAATTTTCAGTTCCAACAGCGTTTAGGAGGAGTGATCCCTTTTCACAATTTGTATCTGCCAATTCAGCCACCACACAAGAACGTACGTGTGGTAACAGGTAGGATTCTAAATGTGCATATAAAAATACAGGTGCTGAATAGGCTTCAGAGTAAGGGAGACAGGAATTCACATATTTCTTAACTTTTAAAATACACGGAGAACTATTTCAAAAAAAATTGACAAGATTTAAAACTCCTACACTATATAATTCAAAAGGCAAGCCCAACTATCCACCATGCCTCCTCTGAACTGCTTGTAGTTCTATTCTTTTGGGGGTATTTTTCTCCAACATATTAGGATTAGTAGTCAGAGTCTAGTAGGGTATGTGTTAATGTCAGTGATTCAGTATTTTGAATGGAAAATAGGAAAATGAATCCAATGTGTATGCAAATATGTGCTTCAGAGAAATCTTCCCACTCTCATCCAGAACAATCCCTTGACATTACCTTCGCCCCAAGTAAGACACAATTAGAGGAAAAGAGATAGAAAATATGTGAATACATATCTGAAATGGAATTTGATCAGGAGTTCACAACCATGGAGGTGGTAGAGGAGTTTTCAATAGTAAGGGACAGGGTAAGCACTCCACAATCACAGAGCTCTGCTGGCCTAAAGACTTCTTGAGAAACTGCCTCTGAGTTTGGGCACTTGAAATATATGTTGTTTTCAGGAGCTTTTGCTTCCTTCTAGTGAGACGATCAAAGCTGGGTCAGCATCTATGTGACCTGGAGGACATAAATTGTAATATTCCAATGAACATGAGGGAGCAGTGCTGAATTCTCTCTTTATAGGTATACTATGGCCACTTGGGGCTAAGTGTGTCCCCGCGTGGACTGTATATTCATTTGTTCCTCTTCCACTCTTCATTGTGTTTCTTGCTGCTGCACTGCGACTTTGGTATTTGCTTCACGAAATACATGGAGTTCAACTGGGACACAGTGGTCTAAGTGTCTGCCCGTGTGGACTGTGAAGCCATTTAGTAATCCTCCACTTTTCCTGGTGTTTCTTGCTGCTGCACTGCGAGTTTTGTATTTGCTTCATGAAATACAAGGAGTTCAACTGGGACACAGTGCTGGAGGGAGTTCTATCACATGTGGTGGCTCACACATGAACATTCATGAAACCGGCCTCTATACCACATAGCTTGCTCCCTTGACCATAGCAACCTGATTCTGTAAATTACCCTAAAACCTCTCCATATAACAAGATGTGTTTACTTATAATGGTCTCCTGGCTGCACCATGTCCGTCTCATGACATTTGGAATCCAAAGGCAGATCCACATGGCCCCATCACAGATGTTTTATCACACACCTGCCTACCGCTGCTCTAGGCCCTCTACTCATCAGGCTCCAAATTACTGGCATCTCGGTTCTACACCATTTTCATTAAACCCAATCAATCAAGGCACTGTCTGGTACACTCATGATCAGAAATAGGACATCCAAAGGTTCTGTATGCCACCTGTTCATGGGAATTTCAAAAATTTAAACTATTTATCTAGCCATTTATCAAGGATGAAGTTGGAGGCACAGTGGATTTCAATTCATGCAGGAACCATTAAATGGTGAGTATGATCATTTCAATGGAAACTCTGGAGAACTCTCACAGGCAAGGCTTCCCAAAGAGTGTCCAAAAGGTCACCTGAAGCCAGGCTCATTGAGGTCTACAATTGAGATCCATGAGTGTTTTGATCTCAAATATGACTGCCAAGTCTTTCAGAATAAAATCTTGTGGTATCCTGACTGAGATTCCCAGTGCTCTGTGGAAAGCTACCCTGGGCCTACATCTCAGGTTCCAAGGGCGACTCTCATGCATGGCCTCCTCAAATCCCAACACAACTCATGGCAATACTTCACTAAGCTCAGTTCCAGGACACAGTGTCTAAAAGGAGTCACACCAGAGTTCAGGCCCAGGAGAACCCAGTAATCTCTTCCAGCTACCACACATATGACCACAATTTAAATCAAAACACTCCCACATGGGCCTCATCTTCTTCTACACAGACACGCATCATAACCTCTGGCTGGAAGTTTCCATGAGGGGTGCAGCCCAAGACAGTGTCCAAAATAAGCTCCATTGCCCCTCATTTGCCAAAAGTCAGGGTGGCCTAAACACCCTTCCTTTGAACCAGGAGTGATCAAATAAGCCTGCCTTTAATACTGCTCTGCTTCTCCAATTTGAGGCCTAATGACTGTCAGGTGTAGATTTTCTATGTGATTTGGAGTCATGAGAAAACCCAAGCACCTATGGGCTATCCACTGTAGGGCTTTGAAGAACTCATTTGACCCAAATGATCCCTATTCTCACTTGACGGAAGTCAGGAACTGAAAAGGTCGGGCAAACTTCGGAGGAAAAGACCACCAAGAGACTGTCTCATGCCACAGCAAAGGGTTTATTGGGGGTCCAGCATGCTGAGGCTCAGAGCTCACTTCAGAGGAGCAAAGAACAAAGAGCCTCGAGAACAACTTGAGCAGAGTTTATATACATTTTTTAGAGAGGGCAGGGACTTTACATACATCATAGCCTCCTTTAGAAAATCATCATATACCGTGGGAAAATCAAATAATAACTCTAAAACATGATTAGCACATTCATTGGCGGGAACAGGTTGGGCAGCGGGTGATTGGTCAGCCGTGAGAAGGAGTATACATTTAAACTGATTGGTTGAAGCACTGAGATGTATACGTGCAGATCTGCATGGTTTCTGGGAAGGGGTGGTTAAGTAACGAGGTGGTCAGGGAAGATTTCAACACACATCTAATGGGAAGATCCGGGAATTGTCTTAAGTGCCACAGCAATTTCAGGTTCTGAGTGCAGCTTGGAAAATGTACAAAACCTGGTTCTTTACGTTTCAATTTCAATTTCTTTTATTCTTTCATTTCCCACCCCTTTTTCTGACTACTTTTAATCTTAAAAGTAATGAATCAAAATTATTGTGGGGTTTCACATTCTATTCCTACCAGTGCAGCATATTTCTGTCTGATTATCATGAGTTTCACCTGCCTAATCTGAGCCTGGAGAAAGGAAACTATGTGGTTAAGCAAACAAGGTCCCACAGTTAGCAACACCATAAGGATGATCAGGGGTCCAGCTAAGTCTGATATTAGTGTAGTTACCAGGGGTACTGGGTTAACCATGACTCAAAGCACCCTTGTTGAATCTCCCATTCTCTCTGGCGCTCTTCAAGGTATTTTCTTAATTTACTCATGAATTATTTTGCAACTCCAATATGGTCAGCATAAAAACAACATTCTTCTCTCAGTGCAACAGAGAGGCCCTCTCCCTCATCAAGAGGAGGTCTAATCCTCACCTGTTCTGTAAAACAACTTCAGAGAGAGAGGTTAAGGATTCCTGCAAAGCTGTGATGGAGGTCTCTAACGTCTTCAAGTCTTGACTTATTGCTGTTTCTAATTGGGCCATTTGTTGTTAACCACGCATCATAGAAGCTGTTCCCATACCCACTCCTGCAGCAGCTCCTATCCCGAATAGGATGGCTAGAGTAAGGGACAATGGTTCCCCTTGATATCGGGTTGTTTGTCCCCCTAGTAGACCTTCAAATGATTAGGCATTATGATAGAGTACCCTGGAGAGTATCTGCACCATTACACAATAATTTACAGGGCTGTCAAAGACCTGGGCTGAAATACAAGGAGTTCTGACTGTGTGGAGTTCAGTACCATAAAGGTTCCTTTAATTAGTTCCCAGGGGGAGGAGTCAGATGTACTCTGGACTGGGGAAGTAGGCAAAGACGGAATCCAGGAAGTATTAGATGGTAGAGGGGTTCTGGTAGATCTAGGCATGGAAGGTTTAGGAGGCTTAATTCCTGGCTTGAGGGGATTGGGTCCTATTGCTGTGGGATTTTCTTTCTTTTTAAGCCAGACGGTGAACCAGAGACCAAATTCATCACCTGGGCCATAAATATAGAATCGCATTCCCCACGTATTTCCCATAGGCCAGGTTTTTCTGAGGTAGCCCCTTCCTTTGGAAGTGAAAGTTATATTGAGGGGGTAACATAGAGTATTCTTTCCACAGCGAGTTTTTGACACCACTGGGCTAGCAGCATATTTCTTGGGATCAATCAAGGTGTCATTTCATCCTACCGGAATCATACCTTTCTGGGGAGTTTGGGTTCCACCATGCAGCTTTCGTTTGTTCACAACCCCAAGATCTACAATAAAAGTCACTGGGTCCTCCACAGGTTTGGGCCTGTTTTATGACTTTGGAAATCAGGTGGGCACACATAATAGTCAAGACTGGCTAGTTTACACCTGAGCTGGGGGAGATGACATCCATAATTCATGGGTTAAGGTGGTCTATGTTGCCCTGGTTAGGGTTTGAGTGGGATCTGTGTCGGGTCCTCTATGTCAGGGAGATCCCAGTCAGGGAAGCCTATGGCAAGCTGACAAATGTCCGGGTGGAGAGATGGCCACCAAGTCCATAAGGTGGCTGTTTGTGAAATAGATCACACTACTTGCCCATTAGGATTCATTACTTGCCCTTGTTGCTGAGCACGCTGATGGGGATTAGGGCTGCTGGTGGTCATGGGAAGAATCCATAGCCCTACCCACATGACGGACACGCAACTTGAGATGGATACCAGTCTGTAGAAGTTTCCAGCCAGAGTCTGTACAGGGCTCAGGCATGAGATGGGAGGCATTGATCCAGGAAGTGATCCCATCCACTTTCACCACTGTGGGTGTTATAAGCAGCACCTGGTATGGTCCTTTCCAGTGGAGTTCCAGGGATGACACCTGACGCCATCTCACGTAGACGAAGCCTCCCACTTGATATCAATGTGGGGTTCCCTCGTCTCCAGTCTGATAAGCAGAGGCCAAATGTTTCCACAGGTATCGCTGGGTGCTGGGTTTGTTAAAGGGCTTTAAATCTGTCAAGCAAGGGGGTGTGAAAGGAATCATTAAGTCTCATAGTTGGGATTAGGTCCCCTACTGGAGGAAGGGCACCATTGAGAATTTCATAAGAGGTGAGGTTACACAAAGAGGCGGAGGGGGTATTTCTTTCACAAAACAGTGCATAAGGTTGGAGCATAGTCCAATTTTTTATGCCAGTATCCAAGCTTAATTTTGTTAAGTACTCTTTGATGGTTCTATTCATCCTTTCTACCTGTCCTGAGCTCTAGGGTCTATAAGCACAATGTAACTTCCAATTAATCCCCAGGGTCCTGGCAAATCCCTTACTTTCCTGGGGCATGAATGCCGGTCCGTTAGCGGACCCTATTACCTTAGGCAGGCCGAACCTTGGAAAAATGTCTTCTACGATCTTTTTGACTACCATCTGAGCTGTTTCTTTCTTCATGGGGAAGGCTTCGACCCATCCTGAAAAAGTATCTACAAAGACTAGGAGATATTTAAGTTCATACCTTGCTGGCTTAATTTCAGTAAAGTTCAATTCCCAGAATTGTCCTTGTCTGGTTCCTTGTAAGCGCTTCCCTGCAGGAAGCTTGGATGGGTAAGCATTAACTACTTGGCAGACTTGACAAGCTCTAGTCACCTGCTCAGCTATTTCTTTCCTCTGTGAGTCAGTCAATAATAAGTCCTTTCTCCGGTCCTTTAAGAGTGCCTATATCTTCTCTGAGTCTAAGTGGGTGAGCTGGTGTACGTCTTTGACATAAAGGTGGGCTTTTTGAAATTGTAAACTTGGCTCTGTAGGATCCCAGAGTTCTGTATCTGTCTCCTCAGATGATAAGTTGCCTGAATGTTCCGGTGCGGCCAAGTCTCCTGATTGTTGTTCCCCCTGGTGTGGAAAAAGTTAACACAGTCACTCCATTTAGGGCTGCCAATTAAGCTTCCTCATCTGCCCTTCTTTTTCCAACCGCCACGGGTTCGTTTCCCTTCTGGTGCCCTGGGCAGTGCACTATAGCTAGTTCCTTAGGGCCGTGCACTGCTGAGAGAAGTTGGAGGATCTCATCTTTGTTCTTTATTTCTTTCCAGGTGGAGGTTAATAACCCCCTTTGCTGGTAAATAGCCCCGTGCACATTTGCAGTGGCAAATGCATAGCGGCTATCAGTGTATATGGTGGCCCTTTTGCCTGTTGCTAGTTCCAATACTTTCGTAAGGGCAATCAGTTCTGCTTTTTGGGCTGATATCAGTTCTGGGAGACCAGAGGAACAGATGACATTAATTTTGCTAACTACTGCTTCTCCAGCCCACCGCTTACCATCTTGGAGGAAGCTGCTGCCATCCATAAACCATACAACTTCAGGGCAACGCAGTGGCTGATCCTTCAAGTCTCGTCGTATACTGGTTTCCTCTGCCAGTATGTGTTGACACTCATGAGCGACGGGTCTTGATGATTCTTCTGGCAGCAGTGTAGCTGGGTTGAGTGGAGCAGCTGGTCCCAGCGTGATTCTGTCTTTGTCAAGCAAGAGGTTGTGGTAGTGGGTTATTCTAGAGTTTGATAGCCACATCTCTGGAGGCTGACAGATGATGCACTCCAGGGCATGGGGGACTATAATCGTTAGCTTCTGTCCCAACGTTAATTTATCAGCATCTTTTATTAGAAGGGCTGCCGCTGTTATAGCTCTTAAGCAATGGGGCGACCCACTAGCCACTGGGTCCAGTTTATTTGATAAGTATTCTACCGGCCTTTTCCAAGGTCCCAAAGTCTCAGTGAGCACAACCCGTGCTATTCCTTTCTTTTCCTCGATGTAGAGACTGAAGGGTTTTTCTATATCTGGGAGTGCTAAGGCCGGAGCAGATAGCAGCACCTTTTTTCTGACATTATCAAAAGCTTGTTGGTGCTCAGGGGTCCATTGGAAGTGGGCATCCCCCTTTATCAGCGGGTATAAAGGGGCAGCCAGAGACGCGAACCCAGGAATCCATAACCTGCAAAAGCCGGCAGTCCCAAGAAACTCCCTGAGTTGTCTCTTATTAGATGGGGGCAGTATCTGCACAAAGGTTCGTTTTGTGGGCTCAGTGAGCCATCCTTTGCCACCCCTAAGAGAATAACCCAGGAAGATTACTTCTTGCTGACAAATTTGGGCCTTTTTGGCAGAAGCCCTATATCCAAGCCGAGCAAGCTTGGAAAATAATGCTTGGGTCCCAGACTCATAGTTCTCTTTGGTGTCGGCTGCCAGTAGCAGACCATCCACATATTGGAGTATGGTGACATCGGGGTGTGCAGTTTTGAAGTCATTGAAGTCCTTGTGGAGGGGTTCATCAAAGAGAGTGGGAGAGTTTTTGAACCCCTGTGGGAGTCTAGTCCAGGTTAGTTGGACAGATGTTCCTTTTTCGGGGTCTATCCACTCAAAAGCAAACAGCAACTGACTGTCCTTATGTACGGGCAAGCAAAAGTGAGCATCTTTTAAGTCTAGCACAGTGTACCATTCCTGCTCCAGATTCAGAGCGCTAAGCAAATTATATGGATTCGGTACAGTGGGGTGAATGTCCTGCACTCTGTTGTTGATCTCTCTTAGGTATTGAAGCGTCCGGTAGTCCCCAGTTCCTGGCTTTCTTACTGGTAGCAGGGGGATATTCTAGGACAAATGACAGGGCCTTAAGACCCCAAGAGCCAGGTATTTCTGAATATGGGCCCTTATCCCATCCTTAGCTTCTTTGATTAGAGGATATTGTTTAACACTGATTGGAGAGATAGAGGCTTTTAATTCTACTACTATTGGAGGTTGTTATATGGCTAGACCTAACCCAGCAGTTTCTGCCCAGGCATTAGGATAATCTTTTATCCATTTCTGGGGTAGTTTGCCTGTTTGATCAGTCCTAGGAGGCGCGAAGTGTTGATGTTCATCTTCTACGGATGTTGTCAAAGCCATGACTATGGGAGTTTTTACTGAAGGCTTTAGAAACTCCACTTGGGGACCATCAGGGTTAAAGGTTATTCTAGCCCAGAGTTTGGTAAGCAGATCCCAGCCCATCAATGGGGCTGGGCATTCTTGGATTACTTGGAAAGCATGGTGGACTTTTCCATTTCCTAGGTCCATAGTCCTCTTAGTTGTCCCAGCCCAATATCTACTGCCATTAGTACCTTTAACAGGGGACCATTTATTTAATAGGGGGCCCAGTGGGGTCTTAAAGGTTGATTATACTGCTCCTGTATCCACTTCAAAGTTCACTGGGGTCCCCTCCACTTTAAATGTTACCCTGAGCTCGGAGAGGGGATCCGAGCCCCGACTTTCCTAGTCCTCTTCTAGAGTCAGCACGGCGGACTGGCATCTCTGCTTCTTTCGGGGGCACTCTTTGGCCTAGTGTCCTGTTTTCTTTACAGTAGGCACACTGATCTGAGGCCAGGGGCAGCCATTGGCGGGGGCCCAGGTATCCCTTTCTGTCTCCCTGCTTTTTAACTTCTGGCATATTTGGTGCTCTGACCAGAACCTTAGTCAATGCTTTAGTCTGCCTTTTGCTCCTTTCATCCTCCTTTTGTTCCCTTTCCGTCTCTCTCCTCTGTTCCCTTTCCTCCTCAGTTTCTCTCTTATAATATACTTTCTCAGCATCTCTTACTAAATCTCTCAAGGTCTTATCTTGTAATACATCTAGACGTTGTAACTTTCTCTTAATATCTAGGGCAGCCTGCTCGATAAAGGCCATTGCAACAGATGCTTGTTCATCCTCTGCCTGAGGATCAAAAGGAGTATATTTCCTATATGCTTCCATAATTCTCTCCAGAAACATAGAGGGAGACTCATTAGGCCCTTGGATAATCTCTCTTACCTTGGCCAAATTAGTCGGCCCTCTGGCGGCCACTCGGAGACCCGCTATTAGAGTCTGGCGATAAGTGGACAGATGCTACCTACATTTAAAGGTGTTTGGGTGCCAGTTGGATCGGTTCATTGGCCCGTAGGGACGGAGAGGAAGCATCATAGGGGCTTCCGAGTTTTCTATTATCCGTCACCGGCGGGTTCCTTTAGGTGGCCCAGCTTCCTCCAGGGGAGGAGGGGTTGCTGCTGCTGCAGAGAAGTCCCCTGGAGTGCTTGGGTCTGGCCCAATTGCCTCTAGCGGCGGAGAGGCTGAGTCAGCGGCGAGAATATCATCTGGAACGTGTTGGGGGTTGGAGAGCGAGGGTAGAGGATAAGGAGGGGGAGGAGTGTCCAGTCTTGTGACTCAGGGAGAATGGAAGGAAGAGGGGGAGGAGTGGAAGGTTTGAATGATAGGATGCTGGGGGAAGGGGTATATGGCTGTTGATCTGGGTGGCCACGTGGCCCCGGCTGAAAGACAATATCTCTGACTTTTCGGATTAGAGGGAAGTAGAAGGATCCTTCTGGGGGGCCACCTGACTCCGAGAATGGGCCATTCTGAAGCACAGAGAATCTGCCAGGTACGGCATTTTACTGAAAAAGAAAGATTCTGGGCCCTTGAGCGGACATCAGTCCAATGATCAAGTGTCAGGGACAGAGAAGTGGAAGTGCTTTGTCCCATAATGAGAGTTACTCAAACAGGGACAGTGAAGACACAAACGCAACACAGACAAAGACAAACAGTAAACGTTTAACATGAGTCCAAGACAAAGATTAGAACTGAGTAACTGCCAAAACCTGATGGGTTAGACAATAAAGACAGCCCGTAAACTCAACATGAGTTCAGAACAATGACCAAAACTGAGTAGCCGGCAAAACCTGATGGGCTGGCGAACCGAATCCTGAAGCAAAATATAAACGAGTTGAGGAAATTAGTATTCCTTGATTTCTCTAGTCCTCTGGAGTGTCCCCCAGGAACGTGGCCTGTAGCTCTGTGACACATCTGTCAGCCACCATCAGAGAGAGCTAATGCTCTTCACTGACAGCCACTTTGCCAATCCATAACCTGAAACCCAAAACCAGAAAGAGGTGCCTTACTTACCCCGAGAGGAGTCCATTGGGGTCTTTCGTCCGCCGCTGCCGGATATCTCACCTGGGGCCTCCAGATGAATAGGTGGGGCGAACGTCAGAGAAAAAGACCACCAAGAGGCTTTCTCATGCAACAGCAAAGGTTTTATTGGGGGTCCAGCATGCTGGGGCTCAGAGCTCACATTAGAGGAGCAAAGAACAAAGAGCCCTGAGAACAACTTGAGCAGAGTTTATATACATTCTTTAGAGAGGGCAGGGACTTTACATACATCATAGCCTCCTTTAGCAATTCATCATATACCATGGGAAAATCAAATAACAACTCTAAAGCATGATTAGCACTTTCATTTGCGGGAACAATTCGGGCAGGGGGTGATTGGTCAGCCCTAAGAAGGGGTATACATTTAAACTGATTGGTTGAATACCTGAGATGTATACTTGCTGAGCTGCAGGGATTCTGTGAAAGGGTTGTTAAGTAACTAGGTAGTCAGGGAAGATTTCAACACACATCTAATGGGCAGATCCGGGAATTGTCTAAACTGCCACAGGAAAGTGCAGCTTGGAAAGTTTACAAACCTGGTTCTTTACATTTCAATTTCAATTTCAATTTCTTTTATTCTTTCAGAACCTTACAGAGAAAGGCAAGAGACTTAATCCACAATGACTGCTCTTTTGGCCATTTTGGTTTTGGATGCACACATGGGATCTTTCTTTCGATCCATCTGGTGCTGATAATCTAAGTCACAGCCTCACACAGGGCCAAGAGGCTAATTAAGACACAACCATTTTCAAAGCAATTACTACTCTGAGGTCAGTTACAGAACTCAGTCTCTGAGGAGAATCACACCAGTGTTCAAGGCTAGGTGCACCCAGTCATCTTTTCCAACCACCACATAAATGACCACAATTAAAACCAAAACAATCCCACATGGCCCTCATCTTCTTCCATAGAGTCACTCATCATAACCTCTGGCTGGAGGATTCCTTGAATGGCGCAGCTCAAGAGAGTGTCCAAAATAAGCTTCCTTGCCCTCAT
The DNA here is from genome assembly GCF_048772815.1 of Callospermophilus lateralis. NCBI lineage: Eukaryota > Metazoa > Chordata > Mammalia > Rodentia > Sciuridae > Callospermophilus > Callospermophilus lateralis. The sequence continues at coordinate 831,742 of NW_027514392.1, read as the reverse complement.
TTGCCTAAACTCAGGGTGGCCTGGACACCCTTCCTGTGAACTAGGATTGATCACATAGGTCTGCCGCTAATACTGCTCTACTTCTCCAATTAGAGGCCTACTGACTGTCAGGTATAAATTCCTTTTGTGATTTGGATTCATGATTAAACCCAAGCACCTCTGAAGAGCTTGGAAGAACTCATTTGACCCAAAAAATCCCTATACTCCCTTGAAGAAGGTCAGGAACCTAACAGAGGAAGGCAAGAGACATCATCCACAATGACTTATGTTTTTGCCATTTTGGTTTTGGATGCACACATTGGATGTTTCTTTAGATCCATCAGGCGCTGAAAATCTAAGCCATAGCCTCTCACAGGGCCAAGAGGCTGATTCAGACACATGGCTTTCCAAAGCAATTAAGCAAAGAGCCACAGGTGATGCCCATTCATTTCCATTTGAAAACTGTTTCCTTCAGGCTTCACAAAGGGGTGGCCTGAGGCAAAGACCTTCCTGACATTCAGGGCAAAAGATCAATAGGTTAGCAAAAGGCCCAAAACAGGGTTTCTCCACTGAGGCTTTTCTGGTCACACTGATATCTGAGTTTTCTGAGATGCTCCAATTCCCTCCAGCTATCCAGAACATAGCCATGTCACAGAGTTTGGAGGTGGTACATATTTTGGACACAAAACCATGAGCCTATTCTGGAGAGTGGCCAAAATTCAGGAAGAAAACAGAAACTTAGTAAGAGAGTAGGTGTTGCCCATCGATAAGGCAACCTGCAGTCTATTACTAAAATGGACAGGATGAATGCTGGGAAGCTTTCTACTAGACAGGACACATCCATTGATGCATTCTCTTTTCTAATGTCTACAACCATGGACACAGTGGGAGACACAGACACAGAAACACTTGCCTTGTCAAAGTTCTTTCTAGAAATAGTCCACTCCAAACCAAACACACCGCCTTTCCTACCTATTCTCAGAACATGAGACAAAACCACAAACTCACACACACACTCAAAAAGGCACCTCCTTCCCCCAAGTAAGTCTGTGACTATCCAGAGTGTCCTTTGACTGGTGGGCCATTTTATGTTCCCCCGAAAAGGCCTGTCTTGTCTTAGATCTGGTCTCCTTGTCAAACACTGTGAAGTTCTCAGGAGCCTGTTCTGACCACTACATGCTTTCTCAGGGAAGGCCCGTCTTCAGAACTCTCCTCGCATTTGGCCATCCTCACATCAGTAGGTACCAAAAAAGACAGACTCTGTCTTTGGTAAATCCAAACATGTGAGCCCACTGGGACTGAGACTGGGACTGGCTCTGTGAGCCTGGCTTCCTGGATCCCAAATTCAGAGAGTTCCATCACCAAGGAAGTGAGGTAGGTCACTTATTTCAAGAATTTAATGAGTTCACTGCCTTGGCAACCACTTTGTTATAACAGTTGCTTCCAAGGGTCCCATGAGATGGAGGATACCCTACTTCCTCTGACACTTTCACTAGTTAGAATGGTATATCAACCATATGGAACCAGAAACAGCTCTCCACATTGTCCTGGTTTGGTCCATATTCTCTCCATTAAGAATAGAGAGGCTGATTTAGACACAACCCTTCATCCTGACAAGGTTGTTTGCCATGGAAGATGACTTTTGCTCTCTCAGGTCCTACATAGCTGCCTAATACTTCTCCAGGGATCATTTCTGCTTGGACCATTGAGTTTCTAAGCAGGTGGAAGATCCCCTACATTCCTGTATTGTAAGACAAACTCTGTCCCTGCTCTTCTGTAAAGGTAGATTGAGGGAACAGTGTATGGTTAGGGTTAATAACAGGTTCGATTTTGGTGAGGAGTCATTCTGTTGGATGAATAATGGTATTGGGAACCTGCGATATTTACAAGAATATATAGGTAAAATATAAGTATGGAAACAGAAATCTAGGTATGATTTGAAGCCCAGAAGGACATTGGGACCTTCATTGGGATACTTAGCTTTGAATTATGTTCTGCACAGATGTCTCAGATAAATCGATATACAATGTTATAGGACCTTGTACCTTGGATGATTGAATGTCGAAGAGAACATCCAGGATAAAAGGGATAGTTGGTAGTATTAGGAAGACAGTTTGTAAGTTTAAAAAGAAGAGTGAGTATAAGTTTTGGACCAAAAATTCTTTAGCAATAGGGTTTCGGGTAGAGAGTGAATATGAATGTCAGAACGTGTGAAGAATCAGTCACAATGATGAACTGGGGAAAATATGTAGGAAAGCAGATATCCATAGAGACATTAGGAAATCATGCAAAGTGTAAAGTGAGTGATTGGATTAGACATTTTCAATATGATTGAGTTTCAATATATAATCTTAGGAAAAAACAAATATGTAGTCCCCAAAAAGATTGACAAGTGGGAGCATTAGGCAGCCTGGACATGGATGTTTTTAGTAATCCATGTTCATTTTCCATTTAGACTTTGGTACAATCATAAGTGTGATGTTTGCATTTTCTGACCAGAATATTACTGTGATAAAATGGATATGTGGATCAGGTAACATGAGTATTTCTTCCACCATTTCTTGGAGCCATATTTTGAAGATATATAAATTAGTATTGTGGGTAAAAATAGATGTACCCTGTGTCTATGAATATAGAGATAATGCATGAATAGAGCGTAGTGTGAATAAATAATATTACTTGTTCCAACTTTAAATAATGGATTAAATTGATATCTAAAAATATTCAGGAAATCTTATATTGATATACATACATTCATTTCAACCAGTAATACATCTAATGGTAATATTAGGGTTGTGGTTTATCCTGAAGTGTGTGTGAGTTTTGCTTCAAACTGATTATGGAAATCAAATATAATATTTTTGGAAAGAAGTCTCATGAAAAGACCAGTCAAGAAACATGGAGGAATACTTGTGTTCTGAAGCAGGAAGTGATTGACATTGAAACAAATGTCTAAAAATTTGTGAACTTGTGGATAAAATATATATCCTACGATGTGCATAAACTGCAGAAATAGTAATGTACCATTGTTGAATAAAAATGAACGTCAAATTATATGTCATGTCCCATAGGAGTCTACTTGCGTTGATATTAAACTGGGTCAGTTACTCTAGAAATATTAGGATTTGTGTGCAGCTTTCACTGAAGTCAGTTTTCAGTACTAGGAAACAAATATATATTTCAAGTTGATGAATAATTCTGAGAATAATCTTGTGAAAAATCGATTATAAATCTAAATACATCAACATGAATAAATTTAGGGAGTATATATAAGACACATATATTTCATATTTTGAAAAATCTGGAGAGTATATATATATATATATATATATATATATATATATATATATATACACAAAACATACACACAGACTATAAAAAGTAGCAATACATATGCTAATCGAAATTCATCATTAAATATATATAATTCACATATGCAAAAATAATTATTTTACTGAACATGGATTTTTGTATAATGTTTTTCTATTAGGAAGCTCACCCATAGGTTGAATTTTCAGTTTCAACAGCGTTTAGGAGGAGGGATCTCTTCTCACAATTTGTATCTTCCAAGTCAGACAACACAAAAAAATTAACCTGTGATACCAGGTAGGATTCTATATGTGCATATAAATATACATGTGCTGAATAGTCTATAGAGAAACGGAGACATTAATTCACATATTAGTTAATTTTAAAAACACATGGAGAATTATTTTAACCAAAAATTGACTAGATTTATAACACCTACCCTTTATCATGTAAAAGGCAAGTCCAAATATACACCATGCCTCCACTGAACTGCATGTATTTCTATTTTGTTTTGGTTATTTTTCCACCATCATATTAGGATTAGTAGTCAGAGTCTAGTAGGGTATGGGTTAGTGTCATGGTTTCAGTATTTTGATTGGAAAATAAGAAAATGAATCCAATGTGTATGCAAATATGTGCCACACAAAAATATTCCCACTCTCATCCAGAACAATGAATTGCCATTATCTTCACCCCAAATAAGACACAATTAGAGGAGAAGAGTTAGAAAATCTGAGAATACATATATGGAATGGAACATAATCAGGAGTTCACAACCTTGGAGGTGGTAGAGGAGTTTCCAAAAGTTAGGGTCAGGGTAAACACTCCACAAACATGGAGCTCTGCTGGCCTAAAAACTTCTTGAGAAACTGTCTCTGAGTTCGGGCACTTGAAATATATGTTGTTGTCAGGAGTTTAGCTTCATTTGTAGTGAGACCATCAAAGATGGGTCTGCATCTATGTGACCTGGAGAACATGGTTTCTTTTTTTTTTAATGAACATAAGGAAGCAGTGCTGAATTCTCTCTTTGTAGGTAAACTGTGGCCACTCGGGTCTAAGTGTCTCCCCATGTGGACTGTGAAGCCATTTGGTCATCCTCCACTTTTTGTGGTGTTTCTTGCTGCTGCACTGGGAGTATGGTATTTACTTAACGAAATACAATGAGTTCAACTGGGACAAAATGCTAGAGTGAGTTCTGTCATGTGTGGTGGGTCAGGTTCTCCAGGAGAATGCACCAACAAGTCTTCTATCCAACATAGCTTGTCCCCTTGACCATAGCAACCTGTTTCTTAAAATTGACGTTAAACCTCTCCATATAACGAGATGCCTTTACATATAAGGGTCTGCTGGCTACACTATTTCAGTCACAAGCCATTTGGAAGCCAATGGAAGATCCACATGACCCCACCACAGATATTTTATCACACATCTGCACACCACTGCTCTAGGCCCACTACTCAGCAGGCTCCAACTTACTGGCATCTCTGTTCTACACCATTTTTATAAAACCAAGTCAATTAAGCCACTGTCTGGTACACTCATGATCAGAAACAGGACATCCAAGATTCTCCAGTGCCACCTGGTCATAGGAATTTCAAATATATCATGGTATTTATCTGGGATTAGGAAGATAGACGGTAGGATTAAAAAGAAGGGTGAGTAAAGGATTTGGACATTAAGTTCTGCTTCTCTAATTTGAGGCGTATTGTCATGCATGGGCGACTCTCATGTCTGGCCTCCAAAAATCCCAACACAATTCATAGCAATACATCTCTAAGGTCATTTCCAAAACTCCGTTTCTAAGGGGAATCACACCAGAGTTCAAGCCCAGGTGGACCCATTCATCTCTTCCAACCGCCACACAAGTGACCACAATTAAAAACAAAACACTCCCACATGGCCCTCATTTTCTTCCATGTAGACACTCATCATAATCCCTTGCTAGAGGTTTCCATGAGGGACACAGTCCAAGACAGTGTCCAAAATAAGCTCCCTTCCCCCTCATTTGCCTAAAGTCAGGGTGGCCTGGGCACCCTTCCTGTGAACCAGGAGTGATCAAATAGGCCTGCCATTAATGCTGCTCTGCTTCTCGAATTTGAGGCCTACTGACTGTGGGGTTTAGATACTTTATGTGAATTGGAGTCATGAGAAAACCCAAGAATCTCTGGGCTTCCCTCTGCAGGGTTTTGAAGAACCCATTTGAGTGAGTCTAGGAGTTGGACCAAAAGTTCTTTAGCAATAAGGTTTTGGTGAGAGAGTAAATGTAAATGTCAGCACATTTGAAGGGTCATTCCCAATGATGAACTGGAGAAAAGGTATTTGAAAGCAGATATCAATGGAGACATTAGGAAATCAGGCAAAGTACAAAGTGAGTGGTAGGATAAGACATTATTAACAGGGTTGAGTTTGAATATATAATCTTAGGAAGAAACAGATATGTAGTCACCAATAGGAATAATATTTGAGAGCATTAGGGAACCAGGACATGGATGTTGTTAGTAATACATGCTCACATTCAATTTAGGCTTTGGTACAGTCATAAGTGTGACCCTTGCATTTTGTGTCAGGAATATTACTGTGATGAAATGTATATGTATATCAGGTGACTAGAGTATTTTTTCCACCATTTCTGAAAGCAATATTTTAAAGACTTATAAATTAGTATTGGGGATACAAATATATAGACCCTGGGTCTATGAATATAGAGATGATGCCTTAATAGACCATACTGTGAATAAATAATATAACAGGTTCCACTTTTAATATTGGATTGAATTGATATCTGAAAATACATAAGAAATTTTATGTTGATATACAATCATTCATTCCAAACAGTTATACATCTAATGGTAATAATAGAGTTATGGTTTATCACGATGGGTGTGTGAGTTTGCCCCAAAAGTGATTATGGAAATCGAAAACAATGTGTTCAGAAAGAAGTCTCATGAAAAAACCAGTCAATAAAGCTGGAGGAATACATGTGTTCTGAAGCAGGAAGTGATTGAAAGTGAAACAAATGCCTATAAATTTGCTAAATTGTGGAAGAAATATATATCGTATGATGTGCATAAAATGAAGAAAACTAATATACCAGTGTTGAATAAAAATGAACGTCAAAATAGACATCATGGAACATAGGAATCTACTTGCACCGATGTTAAACTGGGTAAGTTACTGTAGAAATATTAGCATTTGTATATACCATTCACTGAATTTAGTTTTCAGTACTAGGAAACAGATATGTAGTTCAGGTGGATGAATATTTCTGAGAATAATCTTGTGAAAAGTTGATTAGAAATCCAAATATATGAACATTAATGAATTTAGGAGTGTATAATAAGACACATATATTTTACATTTTGAAAAAATCTGGAGAATATATATATATATATATATATATATATATATATATACACACACACACACACAAAACCCACACAGAGCAATTAAAAAGTAGCAATATATATGCCAATCAAAATTCATCGTGAAATTTATATGATCCACATATCCAAAAATATTTATTTTACTGAACATGGATTTATATATAATGTTGTTCAACTAGGAAGCTCCCCCATAGGTTGAATTTTCTGTTCCACAATTTGTATCTGTCAAGTTGGCCACCTCACAAGTATGTACGTGTGATACCAGGAAGGATTCAATATGTGCATATACAAATACATGTGCTTAATAGGCTACAGAGAAAGGGAGACAGGAATTCACATATTTGTTAACTTTAAAAACACACGGAGAACTACTTCAATTAAAAATTGACTAGACTTATAACTCCAAACCTATATATTGCAAAAGGCAAGCCCAACTATACACCACCCCTCCTCTGAACTGCTTGTATTTCTATTCTGTTTGAGTTATTTTTCTCCATCACATTAGGATTAGTAGTCAGAGTCTAGCAAGCTATGGGTTAGTGTCAGGGAATCAGTATTTCGAATGGAAAATTGGAAAATGAACACAATGTGTATGCAAATATGTGCTACACAAAAATCTTCTTATTCTCTTCCAGAAAAATTTATTGTAATTAACTCCGCCCCAAGTAATACAGAATTAGAGAAGAAGAGTTAGAAAATCTGTGAATACATATCTGGAATGGAATATGCTCAGGAGTTCACAACCTTGGAGGTGTTAGAGGAGTTTCCCAAAGTAAGGGACACAGTAAACATTTCTCAAATGTGGAGCTCTGGTGCCCTAAAGACTTCTTGGGAAACTGCCTATGTGGTTGGGCACTTGAAATATATATTGTTTTCAGGAGCTTTTGATTTCTTTCTAGTGAGACCATCAAAGCTGGGTCTGCATCTATGTGACCTGGAGGACATGGATTCTTATTTTCCAATGTACATGAGGTAGCAGTGCTGAATTCTCTCTTTGTAGGTAAACTGTGGCCATTGTGGGCTAAGTGTCTCCCTGGGGGACTGTGAAGCCATTTGGTCATCCTCCAATTTTCATGGTGTTTCTTGCTGCTGCACTGGGACTTTGGTATTTGCTTCACGATATACAAGGAGTTCAAATGGGACACAGTGGTGGAGGGAGTTCTGTCTTGTGCGGTGGGTCAGGGTTCTCAGGAGAATGCACCAAGCAGGCTTCTATCCCTCATAGCTTGCCCCCTTGTCCATAGAAACCTGGTTCTGAACATTGCCCTGAAACCTCTCCATATAACAATATGCCATTTCATTGAACATTCTGCTGGCTGCACCATGTCAGTCACAAGCAATTTGGAAGCTAATGGCAGATTGACATGGCCTCACAAAGATGTTTTATCATACACCTTCCCACCTCTGCTCTAGGCCCACCACTCAGTAGGCTCCAACTTACTGGTATCTCTGTTCTACACCATTTTTATGAATCCCAGTCAATCAAGGCACTGCCTGATAGATTCATGAATGATGTAGGACATCCAAATGTTCCCAGTGCGACCAGGTCATGGGAAATTCAAAAATTTCATGGTATTTATCTAGGCATTTTTCAAGGATGAAGTTGGAGTCACTGTGGGTTTTAATTCATTCGGGAACCATTAAATGGTGAGAATGCTCATTTCAATGAACGCTATCGAGAACTCTCACAGGCAAGACTTTCCAAAGAGTGGCCAAAAGGTCACATGAAGCCAGGCTCATTGAGGTCTACAATGTGAGGTCCATGTTTGTTTTGATTCTCAACTATGGCTGACATGCCTTTAAGAATAAAATCATGTGATATCCTGGCTGAGATTCCCAGTGCTCTGTGGAAAGGTACCCTGGGCCTATATCTCAGTTTCCATGGGCGACTCTCATGCGTGTCCTCCTAAAATCCCAACACAAGTCATGGCAATACTTCTCTGAGGTCAGTTTCAGAACTCACTCTCTAAGGGGAATCACGCCACTGTTCAAGCCCAGGTGGACCCAGTCACCTCTTCCAACCGCCACACAAATGAAAACAATTGAAACCAAAAAAAATCCCACATGGCCCTCATTTTATTTCATATAGACACTGAACATAACCTCTTGCTAGAGGTTTCCATGAGGAGCACAGTACAAGACAGTATCCAAAATAAGCTCCCTTGCCCCTCGTTTGCCTAAAGTTTGAGTGGCCTGGACACCCTTCCTGTGAAACAGGAGTGATCCAATAGTCCTGCATTTAATACTGCTCCACTTCTCCAATTTGAGGCCTACTGACTGTGGGATTTAGATTATTTATGTGTATTGGAGTCATGATAAAACCCAAGCACCAATGGGCTAGCCTCTGCAGGGCTTTAAAGAACTCATTAGACCCAAAGGATCCTTATTCTCACTTGATGGAGGTCAGGAAACTTACAGAGAAAGACAAGAGAATTCACCCACAATGACTGCTCTTTTGGCCATTTTGGTGTTGGATGCATACATGGGATCTTTCTTTACATCCATCAGGTGCTGACAATCTAAGCCACAGCCTCACACTGGGCCAAGAGCCTGATTCAGACACATCCCTTTCCAAAGCAATTAAGCAAAGAGACACAGGTGATGCCCATTCATTTCCATTTGAAAACGGTTTTCTTCAGGCTTCACAAACGGGTTGGCCTGAGGCAAAGTCCTTCCTGACTCAGGGGAAAAGAACAATTGTTAAGCAAAAGGCCCAACCACGGTTTCTCCACTGAGATGTTAGTAGTCACACTGATATCTGAGTTTTCTGAGATGCTCGCCATTCCCTTCAGCTATCCAGTATATGGCCATGTGACAGAGCTTGGTGGTGGTACATATCTTGGACACAAAACCATGAGCCTATTCTGGAGAGTGGCCAGAATTCAGGAAGAAAACTGGAACTTAGGAAGATAGCAGGTGTTACCCATTGATTATGCAAGCCCTGGTCCATTCATTAATAGTTCAGGATGAATGCTCGGAAGCTTTCTAATAGACAGGACACATCCATTGATGCATTCTTTTTTTCTAATGTCTACAACCACGGACACAGTGAGATACACAGACATAGAAACACACGCCCTGTGAAATGACTTAGTAGAAACATTTCACTCCAAACCACAAAACCGTCTTTCCTACCTGTTCTCAGAACATGAGACAAAACCACAAACCCACACCAACACCCAAAAAGGCACCTGCTTCCCTCAAGTAGGTCTGTGACTATCCAGAGTGTCCTCTGACTTCTGGACCATACTATGTTCTCCCAAAATGGCCTGTCCTTTATCAGATCTGGTCTCCTTGGTCAACTCTGTGAAGTTGTCAGGAGCTAGTGGTGAGCCACTACCTGCTTTCTCAGGAATGGCCCCTCTTCAGAGCTTTTCTGGTATTTGGCCATTCTCACATCAGTAGGTACCAAGAAAGATTGACTCTGTCCTTTGTAAATCCAAACAAGTGAGCCCACAGGGACTGTGACTGAGACTGGCTTGGATGCCTGGCTTCCTGGATCCCATGTTCAGAGAGTTCCATCACCACGGAAGTGAAGTGAGGTCACTTCCTTCAGGAACTGAATGAGTTCACTGGCTTGGCAACCACTTTGTCCTAACAGTTGCTTCCAAGGGTCACATGAGATGGTGGCTGCCCCAACTTCCTGTGACACTTTCACAAGTTAGATTGGTATATCAACCATAGGAACCTGGGAACAGCTCTCCACAGAGGCCTGGTTTGGTCCATCTTCTCTACATTAGGACGAGAGAGGCTGATTTGGACACAACCCTTCATCCTGGCCAGGTTGTTTGTCATGTAAGATGACTTTTACTCTCCCAGGTCCTTCATAGCTGCCTACGTCTTCTCCAGAGGACATTTCTGCATGGACCTTTGAGGTTCTCAGCAGGTGGAAGATCCACTACATTCCTGTATTGTAAGACTAACTCTGTCCCTCCTCTCTGTAATGTTAGATTGAGGGGAAAGTGTACGGTTAGTGTTAATAACATTTTCGATTTGGGTTAGGAATCATTCTGCTGGATGAATAATGGTATTGGGAACCTGTGATATGTATGAGAATATATAGGTGAAATACATGTATGAAAACAGAAATCTAGGTAAGTTTTGAAGCCCAGAAGAGAATTGGGCCCTTGATTGGGATACTTAGCTTTGAATTAGGTTCTGCACAGATGTGTCAGATTAATCAATATTCAATGGCCTAGGACCTTGTACCTTGGATGATTGAATGTAGAAGAGAACATCCAGTCAAAAAGGGATAGTCGGTAGTGAAAGGTTAATAAAATAGGTACTTGTCACTTCCTGTTTCTCTGTATGCTTAACAAAACACTTTTGAAATCTTGAGAACTCTTTGCTAATCTTGTTCCCAGAATGTGCTCTCCCCAACTGCCAAACTGCAGAATGTACTCCCTCACCCGTGTGCACGCACACTGCCCACTCACCCGGACCCATCAATAAACTTTCCTCCCTGCCCTCTCCAAGAAAATTATATAAACTCTGCTTAAGGTGTTCTCAGGGCTCTCATCTCTTTTCAATTGAGCTCTGAGCCCCAGCATGCTGGACCCCCAATAAACCCTTTGCTGTTGCATGTGACAATCTCTTTGTGGTCTCTTCCTCCAAGGCTTGCCCGAACTTTTCATATGGAGGTTCCACTGAAATCCAGCAGCGGCGAATGTGAGACCCCATGTGTCGTGGCTTTCACTATTTGTGTATCTTTCATTATGGGACAGAGCACTTCAATGCCTCTGTCCCTGACCATTGATCACTGGCCCAAAGTCCACATAAGGGCTCAGAATCTTTTTTATTTAGTAAAACACTGGACCTGGAAGACGCTCTGTGCCTCAGAATGACCCACCTTTCGAGTCGGATGGCCTCTAGAAGGATCTTTCTACTTCCCACTAATTTAAAAAGTTAGAGATATTGTCTTTTAGCCAGGGCCACATAGCCATCTGGATCATTCCGCCATATATCTTAACTTTGCAGGACCTCTGCAAATCTCCTCCTCCATGGGTGAAGCCTTTCCTTACCGCTGCCCCTGCTCCTACTCCTTCCCCCATGATCTCTCAAACCCTCTGCTCTTCTTCCTTCTCCACCCTCTGTTCTCCCTGAGTCACAAGATTTGACTCTACTGGATTCTCCTCCCCCTCCTTATCCCCTGCCCTCTTCCCCCAATCCCCAACACCCTCTAAGTGATTCCCCTGCTGCTGACTCAGCCTCTCTGCAATTGGAGGAGCACAGCACCCTCCAGATAGCTCCCCAGTGGCACACACAGCACTTCCTTCCCTTGAGGAAGCTGGCCCGGCTATAGGAACTCGCCAGCAGTGAATAGTTGAAAACACTTGAACTCCCATGATGCTCCCCCTCCATCCCTATGGGCCAAAGATTGACGACGGCCATGGGGGAAAAAATGCAAGCCTACCAGTTTTGGCCATTCTCCTCTTCAGACGTACATAATTGGAAATATAACAATCCCCCTTTTTCTGAGCACCCCACCTGGCACACAGGTCTGGTTGAGTCATTGATGTTTTCACACTAGCCTACTTGAGATGACTGCCAACAACTCATAGGGACTGTCTTCATCACAGGGGATCAAAATAGAATACTCCTGGAAGCTGGAAAAAAATATCCTCTGACCAGATGCGTGACTGACACAACTTCCCAAGATAATCAAAGCCAGCTTTCCTTTGAACCAACCCAACTGTGGCCCCCAAATCTTTGAAGGTAGGGAGCATCTGTTCACTTATCACCGGGCTCTAATAGTGGGTTTCCGTGCGGCCGCTAGGCGACCAACTAATTAGGCCAAGGTAAGAGAGATTATTCAAGGGCCTGAAGAACCTCTCTCTATGTTTCTAGAGAGAATTATGGAGGCATATAGAAGATATACTCCTTTCAATCCTCAGGCAGAGGATCAAAAGTCATCTGTCACAATGGCCTTTATTGGGCAAGCTGCCCCGGATATTAAAAGAAAGTTAAAATGCTTAGATGGATTACAAGATATGACTTTGAGAGATTTAGTCAGAGAAGCCGAGAAGGTATACTTTAAGAGAGAAACTGAGGAAGAGAAGGGAACAAAGGGAGGATAAAAGAAACAAAAGACAGACTAAGGCGCTGACTAAGGTCCTGGTCACAACAATAAATAGGCCAGAAATTAAGAAACAGGGAGACAGGAAGGGATACCTGGGCCCACGCCAGAGGCCACTCCTTGCCTCAGATCACTGTGCCTACTGTAAAAAAAAGGACACTGGGCCAAAGAGTTCCCTAGAAAGAGACAGCCACTCCTGCCAGCCATTCTGACTCTTGAGGATGACTCCAAAAGTCGGGGCTAACATCCCCTCCCGGAGCTCAGGGTAACTTTTGAAGTGTAGGGGACCCCAGTAAACTTTGAAGTGGATACAGGGGCAATATACTCAGCCCTTAAGGCCACATTGGGCCATCTATCAAATAAAAGGTTTCTAGTTCAAGGGGCAAATGGCAGTAAGTATCGGGCTTGGACAACTAAGAGGACCATGGACCTGGGAAAAGGAAAATCCATCAATCCTTCCTAGTAATCACAGAATGCCTGGCCCCATTGATGGGCAGAGATCTGCTTACCAAGCTCTGGGCCAAAATAACTTTTAACCCTGAAGGCAACCAAGTGGGATTTCTAAATCCTTCAGTAAAAACTCCTATAGTCATGGCTCTAACTATGTCAGTAGAAAATGTACATCAACTCACTCAACTTTGTTCAAAGAAACTGCAGGCATTCCTGAAGGATCAAGAACAGAGTTTTCCACTAACCAAATCACAGCAAAAGGACTGAATGGGTAACAGAAGCCTGTCGGGTCCATCAATTGGTTTATGCTTACCCTTCCAAGCTTCCTGGAGGAAAGCACCTAGGAGGAAAAAGACCAGGACAATTCTGGGAAGTGAAATTTCCTGAAATTACGCATGCAAGGTATGGACTTAAATATCTCCTAGTCTTTGTAGATACATTTTCAGGATGGATTAAAGCCTTCCCCACCAAAAAAAAAAAGAAAGAAAGAAAGAAAGAAAGAAAGAAACAGCACAAATGGTGGTCAAGAAGATCCTGGAAGATTTTTTTCCAAGATACGACCTGCCTAAGGTAACAGAGTCTGATAATGGACCTGCATTCATGACCCAGGTACTTTAGGGGTTAGCCAGTACCCTGGGGATTACATTGTGCTTATAGACCACAGAGTGCAGGACAGGTAGAATGAATGAATAGAACCATTAAAGAGACCTTAATGAAATTAAGCTTAGAGACCAACATAAAAGATTGGACAATGCTTCTGCCTTATGCAATGTTTCATGCAAGAAATTCTCTCTCTGTTTCTTTGTGTAACCTCACCCACTATGAAATTCCCTATGGGGCCCCTATTCCAGTAAGGGACCTAACCCCAACTCTAAGACCTAACGATCCCTTCCACACCACCATGCTTGACAGACTTACAGCTGTTGAAAGAACTCAGCGATACCTGTGAAAACAGCTGGCCACTGCCTACCAACCTGGAGATGAGGGGACTCCACATCAATATCAAGTAGGAGACTTTGTCTATGTAAGAAAACATCAGGTGTCATCCCTGGAACCCCACTGGAAAGGACCATACCAGGTTCTACTTATAACACCTACAGTGGTAAAGGTAGACAGAATCACTTCCTGGATCCTGGCCTCTCATCTCAAGCCTGCACCCTGTCCAGACTCTGCCTGGAAACTGGAAGAGACTGGTAACCCTTTCAAATTGTGTATTCGCCAGGTGGATGAAGCTATAGAGTCTCTCCTTGACCACCAGTAGTTCTAACGCTCATCAGCCCTTTCAGCAGCGATGGCTGATCACAAATCCTACTGGAGAAGAAGTATAATCTATCTCACATATAGCCCACTTTGGGACCTGGTGGCCATTTCTCCACCCAGACATTTGTTAGCTGGCTATAGGTCTTTCCTATTAGGATATCCCTGATGAAAAGGATCCCACTAAAATTCCATTAAATACCTTTTGTACCATAAATAATGGAAACAAACATTATGGATGTCGGGACAGGTAAGCCAGGTGCAGGTTGGCTAGCCTAGATTACTATGTTTGCCCGGCAGACAATCAAAGCCACAAACAGCAACAGCTGTGTGGAGGAAAAGCCAATTTCTTCTGTAAGTCATGGGGATGTGAGCATACAGGGGCTTCCTGATGGAACCCGAACTCCTCATCAAATTCTGTACACAGCATTGGCCATATGACCAATTAGATAACCAAAACCCATGGCCCCCAGAGGGGTCTCTAGATCCTCAAATACTGTGTGACCTTTTTAACTTCTGCAAGTGCTCAAAAGGGTAAAAGGAGATTCCCCTATGTGGAGGCCTTTTCCCTCCTTCGCTCACATCCTGAACTATGCTTCTCCAATAGATCCTCACCGTCAGCCTTCTTCTCCAGACTATCTGCTGTCACTCCAAACTCAGCAACCTGATTTCTTCCCTTCAATTACTAGATAAAAAGCCCAAACCAACACCGGTTCTCAGACCATTGCCCCCTGGCTGAGAAGCAGGTACTGAGGTACCCCTCCACCGACTCACTCCTCTCTTCTCTTGTCACTGCCCGCACTGGGTCCCACCAGGTCCTCTTTCCAGCTAACCCATAGCTCAAACCAGCTGAGGAGAGCCCTCAGACCCTTATCCAAATGTAATGAAAATGGCCTTTAAAGTTGCTCTTTCATCACTGAAAACAGGTTACTAAAAATTTAAAGTCCCTCACAGGATTTGTGGATACTCACTCCCTTCTTCCCCTCTGCTCTACCTGTTCTACTGCTCAAGTTTTGTTGCTAGGAATATCCCAAACCCCTTTCCCATTATTCTTTTTTTTTTTTCAATTAATTTTTATTGTAGGTTGTTCAAAACATTACATAGTTCTTGATATATCATATTTCACACTTTGATTCAAGTGGGATATGAACTCCCATTTTTACCCCATATACAGATTGCAGAATCACTTCAGTTGCACAACCATTGATTTACATATTGCCATTCTGGAGTCTGTTGTATTCTGCTGCCTTTCCTATCCTCTACTATCCCCCCTCCCCCCTCCCCTCCCCTCTTCTCTCTCTACCCCCTCTACTGTAATTCATTTCTCCCCCTTATATTTTCCCTCCTTTCCCCTCACTTCCTCTTGTATGTAATTTTGTATACCCCTGAGGGTCTCCTTCCATTTACATGCAATTTCCCTTCTCTCTCCCTTTCCCTCCCACCTCTCATCCCTGTTTAATGTTAATCTTCTTCTCATGCTCTTCTTCCCTACTCTGTTCTTAGTTACTCTCCTTATATCAAAGAAGACATTTGGCATTTGTTTTTAAGGGATTGGCTAGCGTCACTTAGCATAATCTGCTCTAATGCCATCCATTTCCCTCCAAATTCTATGATTTTGTCATTTCTTAATGCAGAGTAATACTCCATTGTGTATAAATGCCACATTTTTTTTATCCATTCGTCTATTGAAGGGCATCTAGGTTGGTTCCACAGTCTTGCTATTGTGAATTGTGCTACTATGAACATGGATGTAGCAGTGTCCCTATAGTGTGCTCTTTTTAGGTCTTTAGGGAATAGACCGAGTAGTGGAATAGCTGGATCAAATGGTGGTTCCATTCCGAGCTTTCCAAGAAATCTCCATACTGCTTTCCAAATTGGCCGCACCAATTTGCAGTCCCACCAGCAATGTACAAGAGTACCCTTTTCCCCACATCCTCGCCAGCACTTGTTGCTGTTTGACTTCCTAATGGCTGCCAATCTTACTGGAGTGAAATGGTATCTTAGGGTGGTTTTGATTTGCATTTCTCTGACTGCTAGAGATGGTGAGCATTTTTTCATATACTTGTTGATTGATTGTATGTCCTCCTCTGAGAAATTTCTGTTCAGGTCCTTGGCCCATTTGTTGATTGGGTTATTCGTTATCTCATTGTCTAATTTTTTTAGTTCTTTGTATATTCTGGATATTAGGGCTCTGTCTGAAGTGTGAGGAGTAAAGATTTGTTCCCAGGACGTAGGCTCCCTATTTACCTCTCTTATTGTTTCTTTTGCTGAGAAAAAAACTTTTTAGTTTGAGTAAGTCCCATTTTTTGATTCTAGTTATTAACTGTTGTGCTATGGGTGTCCTATTGAGGAATTTGGAGCCCGACCCCACAGTATGTAGATCATAGCCAACTTTTTCTTCTATCAGACGCCATGTCTCTGATTTGATATCAAGTTCCTTGATTCACTTTGAGTTAACTTTTGTGCATGGCGAGAGAAAGGGATTCAGTTTCATTTTGTTGCATATGGATTTCCAGTTTTCCCAACACCATTTGTTGAAGATGCTATCCTTCTTCCATTTCATGCTTTTAGCCCCTTTATCAAATATAAGATAGTTGTAGTTTTGTGGATTGGTTTCTGTGTCCTCTATTCTGTACCATTGGTCCACCTGCCTGTTTTGGTACCAGTACCATGCTGTTTTTGTTACTATTGCTCTGTAGTATAGTTTGAAGTCTGGTATAGCTATACCGCCTGATTCACATTTCCTGCTTAGAATTGTTTTTGCTATTCTGGGTCTTTTATTTTTCCATATGAATTTCATGATTGCTTTCTCTATTTCTACAAGAAATGCCTTTGGGATTTTGATTGGCATTGCATTAAACCTATAGAGAACTTTTGGTAATATCGCCATTTTGATGATGTTACTTCTACCTATCCATGAACAGGGTATATTTTTCCATCTTCTAAGATCTTCTTCTATTTCTCTCTTTAGGGTTCTGTAGTTTTCATTGTATAAGTCTTTCACCTCTTTTGTTAGGTTGATTCCCAAGTATTTTATTTTCTTTGAGGATATTGTGAATGGGGTGGTTGTCCTCATTTCCATTTCAGAGGATTTGACACTGATATACAGGAATGCCTTTGATTTATGCGTGTTGATTTTATAACCTGCCACTTTGCTGAATTCATTTATTAGCTCTAATAGTTTCTTTGTAGACCCTTTTGGGTCTGCTAGGTATAGAATCATGTCATCTGCAAATAGTGATAATTTGAGTTCTTCTTTTCCTATTTTTATGCCTTTAATTTCTTTCGTCTGTCTAATTGCTCTGGCCAGTGATTCGAGAACTATGTTGAACAGAAGTGGTGAGAGAGGGCATCCCTGTCTTGTTCCAGATTTTAGAGGGAATGCCTTCAGTTTTTCTCCATTCAGAATGACGCTAGCCTGAGGCTTAGCATAGATTGCTTTTACAATGTTGAGGTATGTTCCTGTTATTCCTAGTTTTTCTAGAGTTTTGAACATAAAGGGATGCTGTACTTTGTCAAATGCTTTTTCCGCATCTATCGAGATGACCATATGGTTCTTATTTTTAAGCCTGTTGATGTGGTGAATAACATTTATTGATTTCTGTATATTGAACCAACCTTGCATCCCAGGGATAAATCCTACCTGATCATGGTGCACAATTTTTTTTATATGTTTTTGTATCCGGTTCGCCAGAAGGTTATTGAGAATTTTTGCATCTAGGTTCATTAGAGATATTGGTCTGTAGTTTTCTTTCTTTGAAGTGTCTTTGTCTGGTTTAGGAATCAGGGTGATGTTGGCCTCATAGAATGAATTTGGAAGTTCTCCCTCTTTTTCTATTTCCTGAAATAGCTTGAAAAGTATTGGTGTTAATTCCTCTTTAAAGGTTTTGAAAAACTCTGCTGTATACCCATCCGGTCCTGGGCTTTTCTTAGTTGGTAGTCTTTTGATGGTATCTTCTATTTCCTCAATTGATATTGGTCTGTTTAGGTTGTCAATATCCTCCTGACTCAATCTGGGCAAATCATATGACTTAAGAAATTTATCGATGCCTTCACTATCTTCTATTTTATTGGAGTATAAGGATTCAAAATAATTTCGGATAATCTTCTGTATTTCTGAAGTGTCTGTTGTGATATTGCCTTTTTCATCCCGTATGCTGGTAATTTGAGTTCTCTCTCTTCTTCTCTTTGTTAGCGTGGCTAAGGGTCTGTCGATTTTATTTATTTTTTCAAAGAACCAACTTTTAGTTTTGTCAATTTTTTCAATTGTTTCTTTCGTTTCGATTTCATTAATTTCAGCTCTGATTTTAATTATTTCTTGTCTTCTACTTCTTTTACATCTCTCCTTTCTCATTCTCAGATCCATGAAGCTGCTCTAAGCCCTGACTTCTCTGTCTCCCCCCTCTGTACCAGGCCCACAGAAAAGTTTTCACTGACCTTCTCCAGGAGTCTTCACCATGGCTGACTTTAGGACTTTCAGCAAAAAAGTCCCTATAAACGATTTCAGTGTAGATAACCTTCCTCTTTTAATGTTGCCCTGTTCCACTTGGTCACTGGCTAAAAATAATCAGCACTCCTAAGCTAGACACCCCCTTACTAGTTTTCCACAAAATATGTGAACAATTCCTCTGGCCTTGAACTGGGGCTTTACAGAGATGGCAACATTTCTAAGATAAAGAAGTTACCATCTGGGCTCCATGGTAACAGCTGGCAGGGGGAAAAAAAGAAAGGGAAGTAAAAGCTCTCCCCCACCCAGTTGTCCTTGAAAAGTTAACTTGCCCAGAACAGAAAAAAAAAAACAGAAACAAAAACAGCTTTTTGTGAACTTCTGCAGAGTGTGATCTTCTGAGCCACTTCTCTTACATGTTGGGTACAAAATTCTGAAACTACCTAAACTTGGAATTCAGAAGATTAATTGATTACAACCGAAGCAATGCCCTCTGAATCTGGGTGCAACCAAATAGGACTGTTTCACTGTCTTTGGTGCTATCTTAGGTGCCTTGCCTTGTCCGTCCCTACAACAGTATAATTCTATATACTAAAACATTGTTGATGTTTTCATGAAATGAAAAACGGATGTGATTAATTGTGTAATGGTGCATATGTTACCCAGAATGCTCTATCATGACGCAGGTTCATTTGAAGATCGAATAGATGGGACATACAACCCGGTTTCACTGGGAACATATGTCCCTCACTTTAGCCATTTTATAAAGAATAGGAGTTGCCACAAGGGTGGGCACAGGAACCACTGCCCTGGTCCATGGGACACAACAAATGACCCAGTTAGAAGCAGAAATAGACCAAAACTTAAATATATTAGAAACCTCCATAACAGCTTTGCAGGAATCTTTAACCTCTCTCTCTGAAGTTCTTTTACAGAACAGTTGAGGGTTGGACCTCCTCTTCATGAGTGAAAGGGACCTTTGTGCTGCATTGAGGGAAGAATGTTGTGTGAAGTTGTCAGAAGCCAGTGGTGAGCTACTACCTGCTTTATCAGGAAAGGCCCCTCTTCTTAGCTTTCCTGTCTTTTGGCCATCCTCACATCAGTAGGTACCAAGAAAGACAGACTCTGTCCTTGGTAAATCCAAAAAAAGTGAGACCACTGGGACTGGGACTGGGACTGGTTGTGCTTGCCTGGCTTTCTGAATCCCACGTTTAGAGAGTTCCATCACCCAGGACGTTATGTGAGGTAACCTCAATCAGGAAGTGAATGAAGTCACTGCCTTGGCAACCACTTTGTCCTAAGAGTTGCTTCCAAGGGTCCCATGAGATGGAGGGTGCCCCTACTTCCTGTGACATTTTCACACGTTGGAATGGTATATCAACCATAGGCACCCGAGAACAGCTCTCCACACAGGCCTGGTTTGGTCAATCTTCTCTACATTAAGATGAAAGAGGCTGATAAAGACACATCCCTTCATTCTGACCAGGTTGTTTACAATGGAAGTTGAGTTTTCCTCCCTCAGGTCCTTCATAGCTGCCTACAACTTCTCCAGAAATCATTTCTGCATGGTCCTTTGAGGATCTCAGCAGGTTGAAGATCCCCTACATTCCTGTATTGTAAGACCAACTTTTTCCCTGCTATTCTGTAAAGTTACATTGAGGGAACAGTGTATGGTTAGGGTAATAACAGGTTTTATTTGGGATAGGAATCATTCTGCTGGATGAATAATGGTATTGGGAACCTGTGATATTTACAAGAATATATAGGTGAAATATAAGTATAAAAACAGAAATCTAGGTAAGATTTGAAGCCCAGAAGAGCATTGGGCCCTTGATTGGGATACTTAGCTTTTAAATATCTTCTAAACAGATGTCTCAGATAAATCGATATACAATGGCATAGGACCTTGAAAATTGGATGATTGAATGTAGAAGAAAACATCCACTCATACAGGCATAGTTGGTAGGATTAGGAAGATAGTCAGTAGGTTTAGGAAGAAAAGTGAGTATAGGATTTGGACAAAAAGTTCTTTAGCAATAGGGTTTGCGGTAGAGAGTGAATGTAAATGTCACCACATGTGAAGAGTCAGACACAATGATGAACTGGGGAAAATATATGGGGAAGCAGATATCAATGGAGATATTAAGAAATCAGGCAAAGTATAAATTGAGTGATAGGATTAGACATTTTCAACAGGGTAGAGGTTGAGTATAAAATCTTAGAAAGAATCAAATATTTAGTCACCAATAGGATTGACATTTGAGAGAATTAGGCAATCTGGAAATGGATATTGTTAGTAATCCATGCACACTTTCCATTTAGGCTTTGGCACAGTCATAAGTGTGAACTTTGCATTTTGTTTCCAGAATATTACTGTGATAAAGTGCATATGTAGATAAGGTGACATGAGTATTTCTTCCACCATTTCTGTGGGCAATATTTTGAAGGTGTATAAATTAGTATAGGGTGTACAAATAGGTGTTCCCTGTGTCTAGGAATATAGATAAAATGAATGAATAGACCATACTGTGAATAAATAATATTACTGGTTCCAACTTTAAATATTGGATTGAATTGATATTTACAAATTTACAGGAAATCTTATATTGAGATACATACATTCATTACAACCATTTATACATCTAATGGTAATATTAGGTTTATGGTTTATCATGAAGAGTGTGTGAGTTTTGCTTTAAAAGTGATTATTGAAATCTAAAATAAAATGAAGTATCATGAAAAGACCAGTCAAAAAACATAGAGGAATACTTGTGTACTGAAGCAAGAAGTGATTAAAAGTGAAACAAAAGCCTATCAATTTGCAAAATTGTGAATGAAATATATATCCTATGATGTGCATAAACTGAAGAAATAGTCATGTAACAGTGTTGAATAAAAATGAAGGTCAAAATACACATCATGTCCCATAGGAATCTACTTGCATTGATGTTAAAGTGGGTCAGTTACTGTAGAAAAATTAGGACTTCTATGCACCATTCACTGAATTTTGATTTCAGTACTAGGATACAATATGTATTTAAGGTGGATGAATATTTCTGAAAATAACTTTGTGAACATTTGGTTATAAATCCACATTCATGAATATGAATGCATTTAGGGATTTATAATAAGACACATATATTTTACATTCTGAAAAATCTGGAGAGTGTGTGTGTGTATATATATATATATATATATATTATATATATATATATATATATAGAGAGAGAGAGAGAGAGAGAGGCATTAAAAGGTAGCAATATATATGTCAATCGAAATTCATCATGAAATATATAACATCCACAGATCCAAAACTATTCATTTTACTGAACATGGATTTATGTATTATATTGTTCAACTAGGAAGCTTACCCATAGTTTTAATTTTCAATTCCAACAACGTTTAGGAGGAGTGACCTCTTCTAAAAATTTGTATCTGCCAAGTCAGCCATCTAACAAAAATGTACATGTGATACCAGGTAGGATTCTATATGTACATTCAAAAATACATGTGCTGAATAGGCTACAGATAAAGGGAGATAGGAATTCACATATTTGTTAACTATAAAACACATGGAGAACTATTTCAATTTAAAATTGACTAGATTTATAACACCTACCCTTTATCATGCAAAAGGTAAATCCAACTATACACCATGCCTCTCTAAACTGCTTGTATTTCTATTCTGTTTGGGTTCTTTTTCTCCATCACTTTAGGATTGCTGCAATCTGGCTGGGCACAATTCAGGAGCCACTTGTCAAAAGAAACTAAAATTACTTTTAGAACCACACATGACTAAAAATTAGCTCCTCGGGAAAAACCCTCAGAGCCCAACTGCCACTACTGGCTTCCCACAAGCTCTCAACCTCCACACTCCTTCTCTTGAGGTCGATTGGCTGGGTCGTGTGGGCAGAGCCCAAAAAGTCCCACAATGAGCAGCTCCGTTGTCTGAAAGGGTGGGGAAACAGCCCAATGGCATTACCACAGAGGAGCCAATCAGCTAGATATTGCTGGGGCTGCTGTGAGCCAATCATCAGCTTGCAGTCTGAAAGGGTGGGGAAACTGCTCAATGAGCATCTCCAATGAGCATCACCGCAGAGGAGCCAATTAGCTTGATGTTGCTGGGGCCGCTGTTAGCCAATCATCAGCTGGCAGTCTGAAAGTTTGTTTGGCCCCTTGGGCTGTGCCTCTCAACACCTCCCCCTCTCTGTTTAAACAACAAGCATGTGGCTTAGGGACCATGCCTGCCTTAGGTTGTCCAATAGTACATATGGTGCTTACCCATTATCGAATGAGCTGACCTCAAGGTATCAGCCTCCAGTCTTAGATTGGTACCATTGCAATTGGATCTTACCCGTCACTAGCTACAGGTCCAGTATACAGTCACACCTGTGGAGAGGTCTTTGTACCAGCGGGGGGTGAGGTTCTTTGTCTCACCTCTGTTGGCCCCCAAATTTTAGCTGAACGACCATGACAGCAGAAGGGAGGAAGATACACCAAGCCAATTGACGGCTCCTTTTGGAAAAATTGTACCACCGATGACATCATCAGCAAAAATACCCCAACACTACCACAAGTCAATTCACCAACATATTGTTCACAATGCATGCAGGTGAGTTCACAATGCATACAGGTGATACATAGTCCAGGCAAGTTCTGCAAGCAGTTCAGTGATGGCTATTGCAGAAGCTGTAGATTGGTTTTATCTTTGTCTTTACAGGCACTGGGATGAAGATAGGAATTTTGGCAATAATGGCCAAAGAAAAATTATGTAACATTCCAGAAGGTACTAAAAGAAAACAATTTTCTTAACAATTTACATTGTCTTGAAGAGAATTATTAAATATAATGAAAAGAAAAGGTGAAAGTAAACAAACAGATCTGTTAACCTCCTTTTTTGTACACATTTTAAAACAATCCTCAACAGGTGTTTACCCAATTTAAATTAAAACATTTACATCAAGTGTATAAAAATATATTTGGATCCATTTTTTCATGAGCGCTCATCATATATGATATATGGACATACGTACATTCAAACATATAACAAAAAACACAAGTGTGCACACGTAATATAATACATACAACACATAACATAAGAGTAAAGGCCTTATAACATTTTACAGGTGAAATCTCCATTGCAATGTCTAAAAACTCTATAGTCCAAAAATAGAACTGATCAGCAATACATTAACCTAGGTTTGTATGAGCTCAAAAAACAAAATAGAACTTCATGACATGGGAAAGGGTAATAATAAAATAGATATTGAAAAAAGCATCCTGGATTTGTCACAGATGTAAGAATAGCCAAACTGGAGTTCTGGATATCAGCTGTTATGGATTTGAGCCAAATCATATTCTTTTAATCTGTAGAAATCGCTTTAGTTAGTCTCTCTGGAATCCAAATCGGCTGCTGTTCTCCCTGTGGAAACACACAAACAGACCTCCAACTCCAGACAATTACTGGGTCAGGACATTTCCATTGTCCTGTTAGAATATCCTTCCAAAGTACCTTGGGCTTATGTACATTTTTTGGACACATATGCCTTTCCACAGGACTAAGCCCTGATGAATCCAAATTTCCAAAGTTTAGAGTAAAAAGGGTTATTTTAAGTTTATCTTTGGGGAATATATACCCCTTCCCAATTCCTTTTTTTTTCGTTTAATTAGTACGTTTTAATAGTTTGATGAGCTCATTTAACTATGCCTTGTCCCTGCGGATTGTATGGGATTCCTGTTATATGAGTAATGCAAAATGATGAGCAAAATTCTTTAAAAGAGGTAAAAGTATAACCAGGGGCAACATCTGTTTTTAACTGTTTTGGAATGCCCACAGTGGCAAAATTTTGTAAGCAATGAGCTATAACATCTTTAGTTTTTTTTCTCCGGCATGAAGGGAGTCCATCAAAAATTCAGAAGAAGTATCAACTGTAACATGCAAATATTTTAATTTTCCAAATTATGGCAAGTTTGTGACGTCCATCTGCCAAATATGGTTAGGTATCAATCCTCTAGGATTGACTCCAAGATTAACTTGTGGTAAAATGGTCACACAATTTTGACATTGTTTTATTATTTGTCTAGCTTGTTCCTTAGTTATTTTAAAGCACTTATGTATAGTATTAGCATTGACATGGAATTTTTTATGAAAATTTGTAGCTTCTTCTACTGTAGAGAAAATATGTATGTCATGCGTAGTTTTATCTGCTAAATCATTACCCAAACTAAGGGCTCCAGGCAATCCTGTATATGTCCTGATATGCCCTATAAAGGACGGATCATTTCTGTCCCAGATTAGACTTTGTATAGTGGAAAGAAAAGAGAAAACAGGAGAGGAAGGGGAAATTTGTTTCTTCCTAAGATTATATATTCAAACTCAACCCTGTTGAAAATGCATAATCATATCACTCACTTTATACTTTGCCTGATTTCATAATGTCTCTAAAGATATGTGGTTTCCTGCATATTTTCACCAGTTCACCATTGTGACTGACCCTTCACATGAACTTATGTTCACTTTCACTCTCTAACCACAACCCTAATGCTCCAGAACTTTTGTTCCAAATCCTATACTCACTCTTCTTCCTAAACCAACTCTGTACCTAATTCTACCTACTATCCGTTTTTGACTGGATGTTCTCTTCAACATTCAATCATCCAAGCTACAAGGTCCGATGCCATTGTATATCTATTTATCTGAGACATCTGTACACAATGTAAATCAAAGTTAAGTATCCCAATCAAGGGCCCAATGCCCTTCTGGGCTTCAAAATTACCTAGATTTCGGTTTTCATTCATATATTTAACCTCTATATTTTTATAAATATCTCAGGTTCCCAATACCATTATTCATCCCGCAGGATTATTCCTAACTCAAATCAAACATTTTATTAGCCCTAAGAATACACTGTTCTATCAACCTAAATTTAAAGAAAAGCAGGGACAGAGTTGGTCTTACAATACAGGAATGTAGGGGATCTTCCACCTGCTGAGAACCTCCAAAGTCCATGCAGAAATGAATCCTGGAGAAGATATAGTCAGCTATGAAGGATCTGCGAGAGCAAAAGTCATCTTCCATGGCAATCACCCTGGTCAGGATTAAGGGATGTGTCTGAATCAGCCTCTCTCTTCTTAATGTAGAGGAGATTGACCAAACCAGGCCTGTGTGGATAGCTATTCCCGGGTTCTTAAGGTTGACATACCATTCTAACTTGTGAAAGTTTCAAAGGAAGTAGGGGAAGCCTCCATCTAATGGGACACTTGGAAGCAACTATTAGGACAAAATGGTTTACAAGGCAGTGAATTTATTCAGTTCCTGAAGGGAGTGACCTCACCTCACTTTCTTGGTGATGGATCTCTCTGAACTTGGGATACTGGAAACCAGGCACATAGACCCAGTCCCAGTCCCAGTCCCAATGGGCTCACTTGTTTGGATTTACCAAGGACAGAGTCAGTCTTTCTTTGTACCTACTGATGTTAGGATGGCAAAAGCAAGGAGAGCTCTGAAGAAGGGCCTTTCCTGAGAAAACAGGTAGTGGCTAAACACTAGCTTCTGACAACTTAACAGAGTTGGTCAAGGAGAAGAGACATGAGACAGGACAGGACTTTTCAGGGGAAAATTGTATGGCCCACCAGTCAGAGGACACTCCCTAGAGTCACAGACCTACTTGGGGGAAGGAGGTGCCAATATGGGTGTGGTTTTGGGTTTATGATTTTGTCTCATGTTCTGAGAATAGGTAGGAAAGGTGGTTTGTTTTTTTGGGTTGAACTGTTTCTAGTAAGACGTTTGACAAGGCGAGTGTTTCTATGTCTGTGTATCCCACTATGTCCGTGGTTGTAGACATTAGAAAAGAGAATGCATCAATGGATTTGTCCTGTCTTGTAGAAAGCTTCCCAGCATTCATCCTGCCCAATTAATGAATGGATTGCAGCTTTCCTTAAGGATGGGCAACACCAACGATCTTAGTAATTTCCAATTTTCTTTCTGAATTCTGGCCAATCTCCAGAATAGGCTCATGGTTTTGTGTCCAAGATATGTACCACCTCCAAGCTCTGTGACATGGCCATGTACTGGATAGATGAAGGGAATGGCGAGCATCTCAGAAAACACAGATATCAGTGTGACCAGTAAACTCTCAGTGGAGAAACCCTTCTTTGAGCCTTTTGCTTACATAATGTTCTGTTGCCTTGAATGTCAAGAAGTTCTTTGTTTCGGACCACCCCTTTGTGAAGCCTGAAGAAAACAGTTTTCAGATGGAAATGAATGGGCATAACCTGTGGCTCTTTGCTTAATTGCTTTGGAAATGGATGTGTCTGAATCCAACTCTATGCCCTGTGTGAGGCTGTGTCTTAGATTCTCTGCAACTGATAGATCTAAAGAAAGATCCCATGTGTGCATCCAAAACCAAAATGGCCAAAAGAGCAGTCATTGTGGGTGAAGTTTCTCTCCTTCCTCTGTTAGGTTCTTGACGTCCATCAAGTGAGAATTGGGATCCTTTGGGTCAAATGAGTTTTTCAAAGCACTGCAGATGTGGTTGGGTTTTCTTATGACTGAAATTCACATAAAGAATCTACACCTGACAGTCAGTAGGCCTCAAATTGCAGAAGAAGATCAGTATTAATGGCAGGTGTATTTGATCAATCCTGGTTCACTGGAAGGGTTTCCAGGCCCCCCTGACTTTAGGCAAATTAGCGGCAAGGGAGCATGTTTTGGACACTGTCTTGGGCTATGCCCCTCATGGAAACATCCAGCCAGAGGTTATGATGAGTGTCTATATGGAAGAAGATGAGGGCCATTGGGGAGTGTTTTGGTTTTAATTGTGGTCATTTGTGTGGCATTTGGAAGAGATGACTGGGTCCACCTGGGCTTGAACTCTGGTGTGATTCCCCTTAGAGACTGAGTTCTGGAACTGAGCTCAGAGAAGTATTGCCATTAATTGTGTTGGGATTTTATGAGACCACGCATAAGAGTCGCCCTTTAAACTAAGATCTAGCATTGAAGTGCTCTGTCCCATAATGAAAGATCCACAAACAGTGAAAGCAACGACACATGAAACAGACAAGACAAGACAATAAAGACAGGCAATGGACGTCCAACACTGAGATCAGGACTGAGTAGCCGGCAATAACCAATGGGCTGGCAATACTGAATCCAAAACAAAATATCACTGAGTCGAGGAATCTATTATAACTAAATTTCCCAAGTCCTCTGGGGCGTCCTCCAGGAACGTGGCCTGTGGCTCTGTGACACGTCTGTCAGCCACTGTCGGAGAGAGCTCACACTCTTCATCAATAGCCATTTTTCCAAGTCCTAACCTGAAACCTGAAACCAGGAATAGGAGACTTACTTACCCCAAGAGTAGCCCGTTGGGGTCTCTCATCCGCCGCTGCCAGATATCAGTGGAAACTTCATGTGTAAAGGTCGGGCGTGCATTGGAGGAAGAGACCACCAAGAAACTGACTCATGAAACAGCAAAGGGTTTATTGGAGTTCCAGCATGCTGGGGCTCAGAGCTCACTTGAATACAGCAGAGAGCTCTGAGAAGAGATTGGGCAGAGCTTATATACTTTCCTTGCCGAGGGCAAGGAGGGAAGTTTATTGATGGGTCAGTGGGAGTGGGCAGTTTGCATGCAACCAGGTGAGAGAGTAAATTCTGCAGTTTGAAAACTGGGGACAGCACATTCTGGGAACAAGATTAGCAAACAGTTCTCAAGATTTCAACAGTGTTTTGTTAAGCATAGAGAAAAACAGGAAGTGACAAGTACCTATTTAATTAACCATTCAATAACAACTATACCTTTTTAAATGGATGTTCTCATCTACATTCAATCTTCCAAGGTACAGGGTCCTATGACATTGTATATCAATTTACCTGAGACATCTGTGCAGAACGTAATTCAACGCTAAGTATCCCAATTAAGGGCCCAAAGCCATTCTCGGATTCAAATCTTACTTAGATTTCTGTTTTCCTACATATATTTCAACTATATATTCTTATACATATCGCAGCTTCTCAATAGAATTATTCATAAACAGAATGATTCCTAACCCAAATCAAACATGTTATTAACCCTAACCCTACAGTGTTCCCTCAATCTAACTTTAAAGAAGAGCACGGACAGAGTTGGTCTTATGATACAGGAATGTAGGGGATCTTTCACCTGCTGAGAACCTCAAAGGTCCATGGAGAAATAAGCCATGGAGAAGATGTAGGCAGCTATGAAGGACCTGAGACAGCAAAAGTCATCTTCCATGGCAAACAACCTGGTCAGGATGAAGGGATGTCTCTGAATCTGCCACTCACACCCTGTGAACTGCGCCATTTCACAGGTGAATAACGAGTTAGAACGACAAAAAATTATCTTGTTAGGATCTTACAGAAAAATGGGTGTGCACCGAAACCTAGAAGAATGATTTCCACCAATGAGGTCCGGTAATTGAGTCTCAAACACGAGCCAAATGTGCGACCGGAGATCCGGGCTGACAAATCTGTGTGGCCTGCCCTGTGGCTAGAGACAGCAGGGCACCACCTAGAAGCGACCAGCCGGCAGGGAGAAACGTTGCTGCAGATTCTGTGGAATCCTGCTGGCTGACCTCCAACTGAGTCCCGGGCTGAGTTTGGGATTTCAGACGGGGAAGGAAGTGCTACAGTTCTATCCCCCCACAATAAAAACTCCACCAAGGAAACCAACGGCCACCATCTTGGAGAGCAGAAGTAACCACCGCCACTCTCCAACAGATTGCAACAATAAAACAGGTTTGTGTTACTCAGCTCATCTCCCATACAGCAGGGAATTCACATAAAATCTCTCTTAGGCTTTCCATTGGAGAGATTATCAGAGAGAGCCTGCATAAAGACGTCGGGAAAACTAGAGGCACCTGACCTTCAACTTCCCCTCCCATCAGCGGCGAAAACGAAACCTGTCTAGCCAGAGCTGGGAGAGGGGCAAGAGGAAAAAATCAAAACAATAGAGTGCCGGGGTTCCCCATAGACACCATCCACACCCAAGAAACGTCAGGCCCAGAGGACAGTATGAGCTGCCGAGAGCATCACTCAGGGGAAATCTGGTCTAGCACGAGAAACCAGGACTAGCAGGAGATAACAGGGGACTAGAGGCCAGGCCCGCGTGACTGGGCGGCTGGAGAACGCCCGCCCACTGGTCACAAACAGCCCACTGCTGGTGCGACTGGGTGGCTGGTGCCCGCCTGCCTACCAGCGACCAATCGCCCGCTGGCTGCACGTGCAACTGGGTGACTAGAGATCTCCCGCCCACCAGTGACAGCCCACCCGCTGACTGTGTGACTGGACAGCTGGAGACCGCCCGCCCGCCGGCGACCGGGAGTTGAAAACAAACAGAGACAGATCAGTCCCAGCCCACTCGCATTTGAACACCATGGCAAGGAGCCTGGGGCCCGCCATAGCAGACAGGTGACATCACTGGAGCTCGGCCATCGCAATTCCTTCCAAGCAGAATTCACTTTAGCAGGCATAGTCTACCAACACAAAGGAGAGACAACAGATATATTAAACCAAAACAAATCTATAGAATAGAGAAGAAAAACAGCAATCAAATAGAGATGGAAAACAACGTGAACATCATGAAAAAACAAAGGAAAAAAATGTGTACAAACAATGCAGGACAACTTAATTCTACAGGAGGACCTAGAATCATCAGAAACAGGGATAGGGAAAAAAAACTCAAGGCTTACCTAACTCAGATGGAAAGGGATATTAGAGAATACATGAATCAGCAAGTCCTAGCAATAAAAGTATATTTTGAAAACGAATTAAACAAATTCAAATGGCAAAGAACAAGCTTTACCAGGAGATAGAGATCTTAAGAAAAATCAAACAGTAATCCTAGAAATGCAGGAAACTATTAATTAAAACTCAAACGAGAATATTACAAATAGACTAGATCAAATAGAAGTCAGAACATCAGATAATGACGACAACGTTTATCAACTTGAAAAGAATATAGTCAACACAGAAAAGATGCTTAAGTCCCAAGAGCAGTCTATTCAAAAGATATGGGATGTCATAAAAAAAACAAATTTCACAGTCATCGGGATAGAAGAAGCCATAGAGATTCAAACCGAAAGAATGGACAACATATTAAATGAAATAATTCTAGAAAACTTCCCAGAGATGAAAGATGGAATGGATTGCCAAATCCTTGAAGCCTACAGGACCCCAAACATTCAAAACCATAATAGACCAACTCCAAGACATATAATTATGAAGATAGCCAACATACAGAACAAGGAGAGAATATTAAAAGCTACGAAAGAAAGGAGGCGGATTACATTCAGGCGTAAACCAATTAGATTAACGACTGATTTTTCATCACAAACTTTGAAAGTGAGAAGATCCTGGAACAATGTATTTCAAACACTGAAAAATAATGAATTCCAACAAAGAATACTGTATCCAGCAAAATTAAGCTTCAGATTTGACAATAAAATTAAAGTCTTTCACAATGAATAAAAACTAAAAGAATTCACACCCATAACACCAGCACTGCAAAGGATTTTGGGCAAAATATTACAAGAAGAAGAATTGAAAAATAGTGCCCCAAACTAACAGTGGGAGGTATCTCAGTAAAGGGGGAGGAAAATAACCAAAAAGTAAAAACTAGCCAAACTAAAATAAATAAATAAATTAACATGAATGGATGTACAAATCATATTTCAATTGTAACCTTAAATGTTAATGGCCTAAACTCACCATTCAAGAGACATAGGGTAGTAACCTGGATCAAAAAAACAAATCCAACAATATGCTGCCTTCAGGAGACTCTTATGATAGGTAAAGACATACACAGGCTGAAAGTAAAAGTTTGGGAAAAATCATACCACTCACAGGGCACACGGAAGCAAGCAGGAGTGGCCAAACTCATATCAAATACAATCAACTTCAAACCTACGTTAATCAAAAGGGATAAAGAAGGACACTATATAACGTTAAAAGGAACCATCCACCAACATAACATAACAATTACCAATTTGTATGCAGCAAACAAATGAGCTGCCACACTCATAAAACAAACTCTTCTCAAGTTCAAGAGTCAAATAGACTACAACATAATAATTATAGGTGACGTCAACAGACCGCTGTCACCATTAGACACATCCTCTAGACAAAAACTAAATAAAGAAACTATAGAACTCAACAGCACAATCAATAACCTAGACTTAACCGACATATATAGAATATATCAACCATCATCAAGTGGATACACCTTCTTATCAGCAGCAGATGGATCCTACTCAAAGATAGACCATATATTAGGTCATAGGGCAACTCTTAGTAAATATAAAGGCGTGGAGATAATACCATGCACCATATCAGATCATAATGAAATGAAACTGGAAATCAATGATAAAAGAAGGAAGGAAAAATCCTACATCACATGGAAAATAAACAATATTCTACTGAATGATCAATGGGTTACAGAAGACATTAAGGAGGAGACAAAAAAATTCTTAGAGACAAATGACCATACAGACACAACCTACTGTAATCTATGGGACAC
This sequence comes from Callospermophilus lateralis, assembly GCF_048772815.1. NCBI lineage: Eukaryota > Metazoa > Chordata > Mammalia > Rodentia > Sciuridae > Callospermophilus > Callospermophilus lateralis. Next base: position 799,306 of record NW_027514392.1, on the reverse strand, counting down.
AATGAAAGCAGTTTTAAGAGGAAAATTCATTTCTTGGAGTTCTTTCCTCAAAAAAAGAAAAAAAAAAAAACAACAAATAAATGAACTCACACTACACCTCAAAAACCTAGAAAAGGAAGAGCAAAACAACAGCAAATGTAGCAGATGACATTAAAATAAGAGCAGAAATCAACGAAATTGAAACAAAAAATCATTGAAAAAATTGATAAACTAAAAGTTGGTTCTTTGAAAAAATAAATAAGATTGACAGGCCCTTAGCCATGATAACGAAGAGAAGAAGAGAGAGAACTCAAATTATTAACATAGGGGGTGAAAAATGCAATACCACAACAGACACTACAGAAATATAGAAGATAATTAGAAAGTATTTTGAAACCCTATATTCCAATAAAATAGAAGATAGTGAAGATATCAATAAATTTCTTAAGTCATACGATCTGCCCAGATTGAGTCAGGAAGACACACACAATTTAAACAGACCAATGACAAAGGAAGAAATAGAAGAAGCCATCAAAAGATAACCAACGAAAAAAAGCCCTGGACCGGATGGGTAAACAGCGGAGTTCTACAAAACCTTCAAAGAAGAATTAATACTGATTCTTTTCAAGCTCTTTCAAGAAATAGAAAAAGAAGGAGCTCTTTCAAATTCATTCTATGAGGCCAAAATCACCCTGATCTTGAAATCAGACTAAGACACTTCAAAGAAACAAAACTACAGACCAATATCTCTAATGAACTTGGATACAAAAATTCTCAATAAAATCCTGATGAATCGAATACAAAAGCATATCAAAAAAAATTGTGCACCATGATCAAGTAGGATTCACCCCTGGGATGCAAGGCTGGTTCAATATACGGAAATCAATAAATACTATTCACCACATCAATAGACTTAAAGACAAGAACCATATGATCATCTCGATAGATGCAGAAAAAAACATTTGACAAAGTACAGCATCCCTTTATGTTCAAAACACTAGAAAAACTAGGGATAACAGGAACTTACCTCAACATTGTAAAAGCTATATATGCTAAACCTCAGGCTAGCATCATCCTAAATGGAGAAAAACTGAAGGGATTGCCTCTAAAATCTGGAACAAGACAGGGATGCCCTCTATCACCACTTCTATTCAATTTAGTTCTTGAAATTCTAGCCAGAGCAATTAGACAATAGAAATTAAAGGCATAAAAATAGGAAAACAAGAACTTAAATTATCACTATTTGTGGATGACATGATAATATATATAACAGACCCAAAAGGGTCTACAAAGAAACTGCTAGAGATAATAAATGAATTAAGCAAAGTGGCAGGATATAAAATCAACACGCATAAATCAAAGGCATTTATGTATATCAGGAGCAAAACTTCTGAAATGGAAAGGAGGAAAACCACTCCATTCACAATATCCTCAAAGAAAATAAGATACTTGGAAATCAACCTAACAAAAGAGGTGAAAGATTTATATAATGAAAACTACAGAACCCTAAAGAGAGAGATAGAAGAAGATCTTAGAAGATGGAAAAATGTACCCTGTTCATGGATAGGCAGAACTAACATCATCAAAATGGTGATATTACCCAAAGTTCTCTACAGGTTAAAATGGATGCCAATCAAAATCCCAAGGGCATTTCTTGTAGAAATGATAAAGCAATCATGAAATTCATATGGAAAAACAAAAGACCCAGAATAGCAAAAGCAATTCTAAGCAGGAATTTGAATCTGGAGGTATAGCGATACCAGAGTTCAAACTGTACTACAAAGCAATAGTTATAAAAGCAGCGTGGTACTGGTACCAAAACAGGAAGGTGGATCAGTGGTAGAGAATAGAGGACACAGAAATCAATCCACAAAATTACAACATTCTTATATATGATAAAGAGGCTAAAAGCATATTGGGAGATGGATAGCATCTTCAACAAATGGTGCTGGGAAAATTGGAAATCCATATGCACCAAAATGAAACTGAATCCCTTTCTCTCGCCATGCACAAAAGATAACTCAAAATGGATCAAGGAGCTAGTGATGAAATCAGAGACACTGCATGTGATAGAAGAAAAAGATGGCTATGATCTACATACTGTGGGGTCGTGCTCCAAATTCATTAATAGGACACCCATAGCCCAAGAGTTAATAACAACAATAAACAAATGGGACTTACTTAAACTAAAAAGTTTTTTCTCTGCAAGAGAAACAATAAGAGAGGTAAATAGAGAGTCTACATCCTGGGAACAATTTTTTACCCCTCACACTTCAGATAGAGCCCTAATATCCAGAATATACAAAGAACTCAAAAAATTAAACCATAAGATAACAAATAACCCAATCAACAAATGGGCCAAGGACCTGAACAGACACTTCAGAGAGGAGGACATTCAATCAATCAACAAGTACATAAAAAAATGCTCACCATCTCTATCAGTCAGAGAAATGCAAATCAAAACCACCCTAAGATACCATCTCACTCCAGTAAGATTAGCAGCCATTATGAAGTCAAACAACAATAAGTGTTGGCGAGGATGTGGAGAAAAGGGTACACTTGTACACTACTGGTGGTACTGAAAATTGATAAGGCCAATTTGTAAATCAGTATGGAGATTTCTTGGAAAGCTGGGAATGAATGCACCATTTGACCCAGCTATCACCCTTCTCGGACTAGAGGGTCTTAACAGAGCGTACTATAGGGATACTGCCACATCAATGATCATAGCGCCACAATTCACAATAGCTAGACTCTGGAACCAACCTAGATGTCCTTCAATAGATGAATGGTTAAAAAACTGTGGCATCTATACACAATGGAGTATTACTCAGCACTAAAAAATGGCAAAATCATAGACTTTGCAAGGAAATGGATGGCATTAGAGCAGATTATGCTAAGCTAAGCTAACCAATCCTTAAAAAAAATGCCAAATGTCTTCTTTGATATAAAGAGAGCACCTAAGAACAGAACAGGGAGGAAGAGCATGAGAAAAAGATTAACATTAAACAAAGACGAGTGGGGGGATAGAAAGGGGGAGAGAAGGGAAAGCATATGGAAATGGTAGGAGACCCTCAATGTTACACAAAATTACATATAAGAGGTTGTGAGGGGAAATGGGGGGAAAACAATGGAGAGAATTGAACAACAGCAGATGAGGTAGAGAGGAAAGATGGGAGGGGAGGGGAGGGGGGATAGTAGGGGATAGAAAAGGTAGCAGAATACAACATCACTATTATGCCATTATGTACAAATGTGAATGTGTAACCAATGTGCTTCTACAATTCGTATTTGGGGAAAAATGGGAGTTCATAACCCAATTGAGTCAAATGTATGAAAGATAATATATCATGAGTTTTGTAATGTTTTGAACAATCAATAAAAATAAATAAATAAATAAAGGTTTAAAATTGAGTGGCAAGAAATCAGCTAAAAAAGTGTTGAGATGCATTCATTTTGCTAAGCAGAAACTTTGTTTTGTGTAGTTGTATCTATCACAAATTTATTTTACCAGAAAACTGGCTTTTGAAAATACACTTAATTGAGATTAAAGGATAATCCACCTACCTTCATGAAAAATTCATAGCATTTCCTATATTTTTCATATTTCATTTTTTGGTAAATATTTTGTCATGGACCAGGTCTAGTCTTAGGCTATTCTTTCAGAATACTGCCTCATCTGATAAGTTGGTACAATGTGTTGGATTGTTCTTTTCATCTTTTATTTAATAGTTTCTAGCTGATAATGTGTATTTTTCATTATCTTTATTTGGACATACATACCCAACGATATCTTTGCATTTTATGTTTTACTGGGAAGAGACTCATCAAAAGCTCTGTATTATATATATCAACAATCAAACATTTAGAGCATGCAATTATTCTTAATTTTGCATGAAAATATCTTTGTACCATTTACTTATAAAAATTTAGAACTATTAATAATGTCCCTACTGTAATAAGTAACTAATTACCAGAAAAATTAAACAATTCACTTTATATCAATTATGAATATGAAAAGTACTAAAATAAGTATGTGGCAATTAATACATAATTGATAGAAATTGAAATCATAAGAAAGCCATTTAAAATGTCAGTGCATATGGTCCTTAAATAATAGGTTGTTCAAAAAAATTTCTCTAATTCATAAGATATAATATGCCATATTACAGCGTAACGTGATAAAAAACATTAAATTATCAATATTGATAATAAAGAATGATACCTTTTTTCTTAAATATGTTTATTTGATTTTCATTGTAAGATGTTAATTCTGGAAGACTTCAGAATTAAGAAAGTCTTGGTGTATATTATTTCTAACAGGCTAATCAAAGTACTTTTAAATATATATGTATATATATATACATAATATATGTAATGCATATGCATGAATATAGACACATATGTATAATTAATGTATTGTAATATATCTATCAGGTGATTATAATTATTAAATTTAAAAAAAAATAGTGACTATAAAAAACAGTCTCAAATTTAAATTTCATAGCATACAACTGTTTGTAATGCCATGAGAGAAAAATAGATATGGAGGAAAAACGAAAAAGGAAGAGAGAGAAGGGGAAAAATGAGGAAGAAAGTGAGTAAAGAAGAGGGAGAGGCGTGTTCGATGTTAAGACAAAAGTGGAGCGGCTGGGTTTGTGATTCAGTGTTAACATGTTTGCCTAGTATGTGTGAGGAACTGGGTTCTATTCTCAGCACCACATAAACAAATAAACAAAATGAAGATCCATCAACAACTTAAAAAATAAAAAATAAAAAACTAGAAATATTACTAAAATCCCAAGCATTTATGAATGTTAAATAATAAAATATATGTTACATAGCCTTATGTAATTTCTAGACTCCCCAAAAGAGTCATTAAATGTTAGATTATTAGTGCTATAACTAAAAATCCATTGCTCTTTCCTCTACATTCTGTGGCATTCTAGTGCTAAAATAAATTGTAGTATAACACCAAAAAAAAAAAAAATCCTAATATTTCTACAGTAACTGACCCAGTTTAACATCAATGCAAGTAGATTCCTATGGGACGTGATATGTACTTTGAAGTTTATTTTTATTCAACACTGGTACATTTCTATTTCTTGAGTTTATGCACATTATAGGATATATATTTCATCCACACGTTCACAAATTTATAGGCATTTATTTCACTTTCAATCACTTCCTGCTTCAGAAAACATGTATTCCTCCGTTTCTGACTGGTCTTTTCTTGAAACTTCTTTCCAAACACATTATTTTCGATTTCCATTATCACATTTGAAGCAAAACTCACACACCCCTCATAATAAACCATAACCCTAATATTACCATTAGATGTACAACTGGTTGGAATGAATGATTGTATATCAATATAAGATTTCTTACTTACTTTCAGATATCAATTCAATCCATTATTTAAAGTGGAACCAGTTATATTATTTATTCACAATGTGGTATTTTCATGCATTATCTCTATATTCATAGACACAGGGTACACCTCTTTGTACCCCCAACACTAATTTATACGTCTTCAAAATATTGCTCCCAGAAATGTTGGAAGAAATACCCATGTCACCTGATCTACATATGCATTTTATCACTGAAATATTCTGGACACAAAAAGCAAAGGTCACACTTATGATTGTATCAAAGCTAAATGAAAAGTGAACATGGATTACTAAAAACATCCATGTCCAGGTTGCCTAATGCTGTCAAATGAAAATCCTATTGGTAACTACAAATTAGTTTCTTCCAAAGATTATATATTCAAACTCAACCCTGTTGAAAATGTCTAATCCTCTCACTCACTTTATACTTTGCCTGTTTTTGTAATGTCTCTATTGGTATCTGCTTTTCCACAGTTCATCATTGTGACTAAATCTTCACATGTTCTGAAACTTACATTCACACTCTAATTGAAATCCTATTGCTAAAGAACTTTTGGTCCAAATCCTATATTCACTCTTCTTCTTAAAACCTACCTACTATCTTCCTAATCCTACCGACTATCACTTTTTGACTGGAGGTTCTCTTCTACATTCAATCATCCAGTTACAAGGTCTTATGCCATTGTATATCGATTTCTCTGAGACATTTTTGCAGAATGTAATTCAACGATAGGTATCCCAATCAAGGGCCCAATGATTTCTGGGCTTCAAATCTTACTTAGATTTCTGTTTATGTACATATATTTCACGTCTGTATTCTAATAAATATCACAGGTTCCAATAACATTATTCATCCAGCAGAATGGTTCCTAACCGAAAATGAAAATGTTATTAACCCTAACCATACACTGTTCCCTCAATCTAACTTTACAGAAGAGCAGTGACAGTGTTGGTCTTACAATACAGGAATGCATGGGATCTTCCACCTGCTGAGAACCTCAAAGGTACATGCAGAAATGATCCCTGGAGAAGATGTAGGCAGCGATGAAGGACCTGAGAGAGCAAAAGTCATCTCAATGGCAAACAACCTGGTAGAATTAAGGAATGTGTCTGAATCAGCCTCATTCTTCTTAATACAGAGAAGATAGACCAAACCATGCCTGTGTGGAGAGCTGTTCCCTGGTCCCTATGTTTGATATACAATTCGAACTTGTGAAAGTGTCACAGGATGTAGGGGCATCCTCCATCTCATGGGAACCTTGGAGGCAAATGTTAGGACAACGTGGTTTCCAAGGCAGTGACCTCATTCAGTTCCTCAAGGAAGTGACTTCACCTCACTTCCTTGGTGATGGAAGTCTCTGAACTTGGGATCCAGGAAGCCAGGCACCCAGAGCCATAACCCGTCCAAGTCCCAGTGGTCTAACTTGTTTGGATTTACGAAGGACAGAGTCAATATTTCTTGGTACCTACTGATTTGAGGATGGCCAAATGCCAGGAAACCTCTGAAGAGGGTCCTATCCTGATAAAGCAGGTAGTGGATCACCGCTGGCTCCTGACTACTTCACAGAGTTGGCAAAGTAGAGCAGATCTGAGACAGGACAGGCCATTTTGGGAGAACATAGTATGGCCCACCAGTCAGAGGACACTCCGGATATGACAGACCTACTTGGGGGAAGGAGGTGCCTTTGCGGGTGTGGGTGTGGGTTTGTGGTTTTGTCTCATGTTCTGAGAATACGAAAGAAAGGCAGTTTGATTGGATTGTAGTGAACTGTTTCTAGTAAGTCGTTTGACAAGGCGAGTCTTTCTATGTCTGTGTATCCCACTGTGTCCGTGGTTGTCGACATTAGAAAAGAGAATGCATCAGTTGATGTGTTCTGTCTAGTAGAAAGCTTCGCAGCATTCATCCTGCCCAATTGATGAATGGACTGCGGCTTGCCTCATGGATGGGCAACACCTACTATCTGCCTAAGTTCCTGTTTTCTTCCTGAATTCTGGCCACTCTCCCGAATAGGCACATAGTTTTGTGTTTAAGATATGTACCACCTCAAGCTCTGTTAAATGGCCATGTACTGGACAGCTGAAGGGAATGGGAGAATCTCAGAAAACTCAGATATCAGCGTGACCAGGTAAGTCTCAGTGGAGAAACCCTGCTATGGGCCATTCTCTTACTATGTATCTGTTTCCCTGAATGTCAGGAAGTTCTTTGCCTCAGGCCACCCTCATGTGAAGCCTGAAAAAAAGAGTTTTCAAATGAAAATGAATGGGCATCACCTGTGGTTCTTTGCTTAATTTCTTTGCAAAGGGATGTGTCTGAATCACCCTTTGGCCCTGTGTGCGGTTGTGGCTTAGATTCTCAGCCCCTGATGGATCTAAAGAAAGATCCTATGTGTGCATCCAAAACCAAAATTTCAAAAAGATCAGTTATGATGGATGAAGTCTCTTGCCTTTCTTTGTTAGGTTCCTGAACTACATCAAGTGAGAATAGGGATCCTTTGGTTCAAATAAATTTTTGAAAGCCCTGAAGAAGTGCTTGGGTTTTCTTATGACTCCAATTCACATAAAGAATCTATACCTGACAGTCAGTAGGCCTCAAATTGGAGAAGCAGATCAGTATTAACTGCGGTCTTATTTTATCACTCCTGGTTCACATGCAGGGTTTCCAGGCCACCATGACTTTAGGCAAATGAGCGGCAAGGGAGCTTATTTTGGACACTAACCCATACCCTACTAGACTCTGACTAGTAATCCTAACATGATGGAGAATAATAACCCCAACAGAATAGAAATACAAGAAGTTTTGAGGATTCATGTTGTATAGTTGTACTTGCCTTTTGCATTATATAGGGTAGGAGTTATAAATTTAGTCAATTTTTAATTGAAACAGTTCTCAATGTGTTTTTAAAGTTGACAACCATGTGAATTCCTCTCTCCCTTTCTCTGTAGCCTATTCAGAACATGTATTTTTATATGCACATTTAGAATCCTACCTGGTATCACATGTACATTCTTGAGAGGTTGCTGACTTAGCAGATACAAATTGTCAGAAGAGATCACTCCTCTGAATGCTGTTGAAAGTGAAAATTCAAACTATGGTGACTTCCTAGTTGAACAACATTATACATAAATCCACGTTTAGTAAATTTAATATTTTTGGATCTGTGGATTATATATATTTCATGATATATATATATATATATATATATATATATATATATATATATATATATATATCTACATTTTAATGTCTGTTTGAGTGTGTGTGTGTGTGTGTGTGTGTGTGTATAGATAGATAGATAGATAGATAGATAGATAGATATACACTCTCCAGATTTTTGAAAATATGAAACATATGTGTCTTATTATATACTCCCTAAATTCATTCATGTACATGTATGTGGATTTATAATCAACTTTTCACAAGATTATTTTCAAAAATATTCATCCACCTGAAATACATATTTGTTTCCTAGTACTAAAAACAAACTTCAGTGAATGGTGCATACAAATCCAAATATTTCTACAGTAACTGTCCCAGTTTAACATCAATGCTTGTAGATTCCTATGGGACATGATGTGTATTTTGACGTTCATTTTTTAACAAAACTGGTACATTATTATTTCTTCAGTTTATGCACATCATAGGATATATATTTCATTAACAAGTTCACAAATTTATAGGCATTTGTTTCGCTTTCAATAACTTCCTTATTCAAAACTCTTGTATTCCTCCAGGTTTCTTGTCTGGTCTCTTCATGAGACTTCTTTCCAAACTCATTATTTCTGAAATCCATAATCACCTTTGAAACAAAATTCACACACTTTTTATGATAATCCATAAGCCTAATATTAAAATAAGATGGATACCTGGTTGGATTGAATGATTGCATATCAATATAAGATTTCCTGTATATTTTCAGATATCAATTCAATCCATTATTTAAATTTAGAACTTGTTACATTGTTTAATCAAAGTTTTGTCTATTCATGCATTATCTCTATATTCCTAGACACAGGGTACACCCATTTGTAACCCCAGTACTAATTTATATATCTTCAAAATATTGCTCCCAGAAACGGTGGAATAAATACTTATGTCATCTGATCTACATATACATTTTATCACAGTAATTTTCTGGACACAAAAAGCAAAGTTCACACTTATAATTTTACCAAAGCCTTAATGGAAAGTGAGTATGCATTACTAAAAACATCCATGTCCAGGTTGCCTAACGCTCTCAAATGTCAATCCTATTGGTCACTACATATTTGTTTCTTCCTAAGATTATATATTTTACCTCAAGCCTGTTGAAAATGTCTAATCCTATCAGTCACTTTATCATTTGCCTGATTTACTAATGTCTCTATTAATATCTGCTTTCCTACATATTTTCCACAGTTTATCATTGTGACTGACTCCTCACATGTGCTCACATTTTCATTCACTCTCTACCCGAAACCCTATTGCTAAAGAACTTTTGGGTTAAATCCTATACTCTCTCTGCTTTCTAAACCTACTGACTATCTTTCAAATAATACCGAGTATCCCTTTTTGACTAGAAGTTCTCTTCGACATTCCATCATCCAAGGTACAAGGTCCTATGCCATTGTACATCGATTTATCTGAGATATCTCTGCAGAACATAATTCAAAGCTAAGTATCCCAATCAAGGGCCCAATACCCTTCTGGGCTTCAAATCTTACCTAGATTTCTGTTTTCATTCTAATATTTCACTTTTACATTCTTGTAAATATTACAGGTTCCCAATACAATTATTCATCCTGCAGAATGATTCTTAACCCAAATCGAACCTTTTATTAACCCTAACCATACACTCTTCCCTCAATCTTAGTTTACAGAAGAGCAGGGACAGAATTGTTTTTACAATACAGGAATGTAGGTCATCTTAAACCTGCTGAGAACCTCAAAGGTCCATGCAGAAATGATACCTGGAGAAGATGTAGGCAGCTATGAAGGAGTTGAGAGAGCAAAAGTCACCTTGCATGGCAAACCACCTGGTCAGGATGAAGGGTCGTGTCTGAATCAGTCTCTCTATTCTAAATGTAGAGAAGGTGGACCAAACCAGGCCTTTGTTGAGAGATGTTCCCGGGTGCCTATGGTTGATATACCATTCTAACTTGCGAAAGTGTCACAGGAAGTAGGGGCAGCCTCTATCTCATGGGACCCTTGGAAGCAACTGTTAGGACAAAGTGGTTGCCAAGGGAGTGACCTCATTCAGTTCTTGAAGGAAGTGTCCTACCTCACTTCCTTGGTATTGGAACTCTCTGAAATTGGGATCCAAGATGCCAGACACCCAGAGCCAGTCCCAGTCCCACTCCCACTGGGCTCAGTTGTTTGGATTTACCAAGGACAGAGTCAGTCTTTCTTGGTACCTACTGCTGAGAGAATGGCCAAATGCCAGGACAGATATGAAGAGGGTCTTTCCTGAGAAAGCAGGTAGTGGCTCACCACTGGATCCTGACAACTTCAGAGAGTTGGCCAAGGCAACCAGAACTGAGACAGGACTGGCCATTTCGGGGAACATAGTTTGGCTCAACAGACAGAGGACACACTGGAGAGTCAGAGACTTACTTGTGGGAAGGAGATGCCTTTGTGGGTGTGGGTGTGAGTTTGTGGTTGTGTCTCATGTTCTGAAAATAGGTAGGAAAGGTGGTTTGTTTGGTTTGGAATGGACTGTTTCTAGTAAATCGTTTGACAAGGTGAGTGATTCTAGTTCGGTGTATCCCACTGTGTACGTGGTTTTGGATATTAAAAAACAGAATGCACCAATGGATGTATCCTGTCTAGTAGAAAGCTTCCCAGCATTCATCCTGCTCAACTGATGGATGGACTGCGGTGTGTCTTATGGATGGGGAACACCTACTATCTTCCTAAGTTCCTGTTTTCTTCCTGAATTCTGGCCACTCTCCAGAATAGGCTCATGGTTTTGTGTCCAAGATATATACCACCCCCAAGCTCTGTGCCATGGCCATGTACTGGACAGCTGAATGGAATGGGAGAATCACAGAAAACTCAGATATCAGTGTGACCAGGAAAGTCTCAGTGGAGAAATCCTGCTTTGGCCATTCTCTTACCTATATTTCTGTTGCCCTGAATGTCAGGAAGTTCTTTCCCTCAGCCCACCCCTTTGTTAAGCCTGAAGAAAACAGTTTTCAAATGGAAATGAAAGGGCATCACCTGTGGCTCTTTGCTTAATTTCTTTGGAAAGGGATGTGTCTGAATCAGCCTCTTGGCCCTGTGTGCAGTTGTGGCTTAGATTCTCAGCACCTCATCGATCTAAAGAAAGATCCCATGTGTGCATCCATAACCAAAATGGCAAAAAGATCTGTTATGGTGAATGAAGTCTCTTGCATTCCTTTGTTAGGTTTCTGACCTACATCAAGTGAGAATAGGAATCCTTTGGTTCAAATGAATTCTTCAATGCCCTGAAGAAGTGGTTGTGTTTTCTCATGACTCCAAATCACATAAAGAATCGTTACCTGACAGTCAGTAGGCCTCAAATTGGAGAAGCAGAGCCGTATTAACTGCAGTCCTATTTTATCACTCCTGGTTCACATGCAGGGTGTCCAGGCCACCATGACTTTAGGCAAATGAGGGGCAAGGGAGCTTATTTTGGACACTAACCCATACCCTACTAGACTCTGACTACTAATCCTAATATGATGGAGATTAATAACCCAAACAAAATAGAAATACAAGCAGTTCAGAGGAGTCATGTTGTATAGTTGTACTTGCCTTTTGCATTATATAGGGTAGGAGTTATAAATCTAGTCAATTTTTAATTAAAATAGTTCTCCATGTGTTTTTAAAGTTAACAAATATGTGAATTCCTCTCTCCCTTTTTGTGTAGTCTATTCAGCACATGTATTTTTATATGCACATATAGAATCCTACCTGGTATCACATGTTCATACTTGAGAGGTTTCTGACTTGGCAGATACTGCCGCGGTCCGGTTGGAGCAAAATAACCGGGGGTGGGGGTTATGAATAACATGTGTATGTTGATATAGCAGGAGTGGAAGCCATTTATTGTAGGACAATAGAGGTATTTATACATTCCACCCAGCTTATCTAATTAACATAAACCAGGTACTGCAGTCAACCAATCAGGAATCTCCACACTTAATGGCTCGCTTTTGTTACATCTCAAACCACTCCCTCTGGCATTTTGCCAGGCATCATCCAGACTTGTTTACACACTCTAACATTCCCCTGGCAAAATGCCAGGTGTTATTTTGACATGTTTACAGACTCTAACATTTCCCCCTTTTATTTAATTTAAATAAAGACCACAGTGGTTTTTACAGAAACACCATAAATAACCTGCTACAAACAGAAAGGGAGGATACAAAATGTCACAATACAAGCCAATTGATGAAGCACTTGGAGAAATAATACCAGCAATGACACTGTTAGCAAAGACACCGAGTTAAAATTTGTTATAGATTACAGTTTGTTGTCTCAGTCCAGGTAAAGCAGTGTCTCAATAGATTAACTCAGAGTTCAGGTAAACCACAGTCCAGGTATGTTCTGCAGGCAGCTAGCTTAAATCACAGTCCTGGTAAGTTCTGCAGGCAGCTAGCTTAAATCACAGTCCATGTAAATTCTGCAGGCAGCTAGCTTAAATCACAGCCCAGGAAAGTTCTGAAGGCAGCTAGCTTGATCCAAAGTCTCCTCCGTTTCTCAGCCGAAGTCTCCTCCGGTTTTCAGCAACACTGGAAATTCTTCCACCCTTGTCCTCACCGGCACTGGGATGAAGGCAGGAACTCCTACCACTGGCTAAAGAAAATCCTATAGTATTCCACCAGGTGCTAATAAAACAACCTTCTGAAAAATTTAGTACATTATCTCAAGGTTTTTTACATTTGAAAAAAGCCTTAATAGTGCTTATTATTTATTATCTTCCGGGTGTGGGAGAACCATTGTAGCTTAGTTATTGGCATTGAAAATGACCAAACATCAGGAAGCCAGTAGCATCTATGGCTGGCTGTAGCATCCTGGGCAGCCACAGATGGCCCTGGGGAGTTTCCAGGACTCAAACTGCCACGGGGCCCCGCTCCCCAGGCTGGGGGCGGGGAATTGCCGGCTGCCACTGCTTGAAAAGCCCTTGCTGCACAGTGACTGGCTTGAGCATGTGGCAGCCGAGGCGCCTATTCACACACACTCCGGAAACGAAAAGTATTCAGTAACAGCCTTTTGCTGAAACTTTTTTCCTGATAATCCTTCTTCTTCTTAACTTTCTTTTTCTTTCTGATTAGACTTCCTGGGCTTCCATCAACACATGCCCTAATTGATCTTGTTTCCACTGGGGTGCCTCTTTCCATTATCAATTTACTTCTCACCCCTTCCTTATTTTCATCACAAAGACAATACAATACACTGAGATAAAACAAGACACAATCATACTGTATCAATCTTCTCCATTTTTTGAAATGACCGTTTTTCCTCTCCCCCTATCTGCGTAGGGATGAGCAGATTTGCTCCCATCCTATCTATGGATGGGCAGCTTTTATTCGTCACTTACCCCCAAGTGTCCCAGGGCTCCCTGTATGGGCCACCATCTGCAGCAGTCCCACTGCAGCAAAATAACCGGGGCAGGGGGTGATGAATAACTAGTGTATGTTGATACAGTAGGAAAGGCGTGATAGGTAGGAAAGGCTATTTGTTTGGTATTGAGTGGACTGTTTCTAGTAAGTTGTTTGACAAGGAAAGTGTTTCTATATCTGTGTATCCCACTGTATCTCTGGTTGTAGACATTAGAAAAGATAATGCATCAATGGATTTGTCCTCTCCAGGAGAAAGTTTAACAGCATTCATCCTGCCCAATTTATGAAAGGACTGTGGCTTGCCTTATGGATGGGCAACACCTACAATATTCCTAAGTTCCTGTACTCTTCCTGAATTCTGGCCACTCTCCACAACAGGCTCATGGTTTTGAGTCCAAGATATGTACCACCTCCAAGCTCTGTGACATGGCCATGTACTGGATAGCTGAAGGGAATGGCGAGCATCTCAGAAAACTCAGATATCAGTGTGACCAGTAAAATCTCAGTGGAGAAACCCTGCTTTGGGCCTTTTCTTACATAATGTTCTGTTGCCCTGAATGTCAGGAAGGTCTTTGCCTCAGGCCAACCCTTTGTGAAGCCTGAAGAAAACAGTTTTCAAATGGAAATGAATGGGCATCACCCGTGGCTCTTTGCTTTATTTCTTCCAAAAGGGATGTGTCTGAATCAGCCTCTTGGCCCTGTGTGAGGCTGTGGCTTAGATTCTCAGCACCAGATGGATCTAAAGAAAGATTCCTTTTGTGCTTCCAAAACCAAAATGGCCAAAAGGGCAGTCATTGTGGTTGAAGTCCCTCGCCTTCCTCTGTAAGGTTTCTGACCTACATCAAGTGAGAAGAGGGATCCATTGGGTCAAATGAGTTCTTCAAAACCCTGCAGAGGCTAGCCCGTAATTGCTTGGGTTTTCTCATGACTCCAATTCACATAAAAAATCTATACCAAACAGTCAGTAGGCCTCATATTGGAGAAGCTGGGCAGTACAAATGGCAGGCATATTTGATCAATCCTGGTTCACAGGAAGGGTGTCCAGGCCACCCTGATTTTAGGCAAATGAGGGGTAAGGGAGCTTATTTTGGACACTGTCGTGAGCTTTGCCCCTCATGGAAAACCCCAGCCAGAGGTTATGATGAGTGTCTATATGGAAGAAGATGAGGGCCATGTGGGAGTGTTTTGGTTTTAATTGTGGTCATTTGTGTGGTGGTTGAAATAGATGACTGGGTCCACCTGGGCTTGAAGTCTGGTTTGATTCCCCTTACAGACTGAGTTCTGAAACTGACCTCAGAGAAATATTGCCATGAGTTCTCTTGGGATTCTAGGAGGCCACGCATTAGAGTCGCCCTTGGAAACTGAGATCAAGTCCCAGGGTGGCTTTCCACAGAGCATCGGGAATCTCAGCCAGGATATCACATGATTTATTATGAAAGACTTGGCAGCCATAGATGAGATTCAAAACAAACATGGACCTCACACTCTAGACCTCAATGGGCCTGGGTTCATGTGATCTTTTGGCCACTCTTTGGGAAGCCTTGACTGTGAGAATTCTCCAGAGCTTTCATTGAAATGAGCTTCCATACCATTTAATGGTTCTTGAAAGAATTGAAACCTAAAGTGCCTCCAACTTCATCCGTGAAAAAATGCTAGATAAATACCAAGAAATTTTTGAAATTCCCATAACCAGGTGTCAGAGGAGAACATTTGGATGTCCTGTTGCTGATCAGGAGTGTTCCAGACAGTGGTTTGATTGACTGGGTTTCATGAAAATGGTGTAGAACTGAAATGCCAGTATGTTGGAGCCTGCTGAGTATTGGGCCCAGAACTGTGGTGTGCAGGTGTGGGATAAAACATTTGTGTTGGGGCCATTTGGATCTACCATTGACTTCCAAATGGCTTGTGACTGACATGGTGCAGCCAGCAGACCCTTATATGTAAAGGCATCTTGTTATATGGAGAGGTTTCAGGGCAATGTTCCGAATCAGGTTGCTATCTTCAAGTGGGCAAGCTATGTGGGATAGAATCCTGGTTGGTGCATTCTCCTGCAGACTCTGACCGACCACACGTGACAGAACTACCTTCAGCACTGTGTCCCAGTTGAACTTCTTGTATTTCGTAGAGCAAATACCAAACTCCCAGTGCAGCAGCAAGAAACACCATGAATAGTGGAGGATGACTAAATGGGTACACAGTCCACACAGCCTTCAGTGGCCACAGTTTACCTACAAAGAGAGAATTCAGCACTTTGCCTCATTTTCATTGGAAAATAAGAAGCCAATTTCTTCAGGTCACATAGATGCAGAGCCAGCTTTGATGGTCTCACAACAAAGGAAGCTAAAGCTCCTGAAAACAACATATATTTCAAGTGCCCAACCTCAGAGGCAGTTTCTCAAAAAGTCGTTAGGCCAGCAGAGCTCCATGTTTGTGGAGTGTTTACCTGTTAGACAAGGATGCAAGAAAAGACCACTGACTCCAATTAAAATCAAATTAAACTAAGCTTATTATTTTCACCAGCCAGGCTAACTCTCCCTCCCAAAACGGCCGGAACAAGACAGCAACCCCAACTTACCTACAGCCCAGCTTTAAAGCCCAGAAAGTTACACAAAAGGGGGGTTAGAGATAACAGAACTCGGACAAGCATCACACTAATGGTAGTTTATATATATATATATATATATATATATATATATATATATATATATATATATATATATATATATATTTTTTTTTTTTTTTTTTTTTTTGCTGGCCCCAACATCAGAATTTGTGAGGACCATTAGACCCTCAGAGATGGTCATTGTCTGTCCAGGGAAGGCCAATATTTATGATGTGTCGCTAATGTTTCACAGAGTGCTGCTATCTGGTCAGAGAGCCAGACATGGGTGAGTTCAAGGCATGGGCAGGCATTCCAAGTAGGTTCAGAATTTGCAGTAATTTATAGTAAAGCCAAAATTATCTTATCATGGCTTTGTGGCAAGATGGCTCCCAATTTTAATAAAAGATCAGGTTGGGCCTATCATTCCCCCCTTTTCTTATGTGTTCCTTTCAAATCTTTGATAGATTAAGGGAAGTGCACTGAGGAAATTTAAATCCCTCAGGTAACAGTCTCCAAATTTCTAGAACTCACCCAAAACGGGTCTCCCTGATTTTACCTGACTTAATTAATTACGTATATTGATAGTCTATTTATTTTTGGCTCCATTGTTGTAAGAAGGGAGGCCTCACGCATTTTGGATTCTTCTGCGCTGAGAGAGGGTGACGTAAGGGTCATGGCATGAGGGACATGAGTTGTCTTTTAGAATTTAGTTGAGGGACATGAGTTGCCTTTTAGATTTCAGCTTGGTTTGAAGTCTGGTTGGGGAAGAACAGGTTGTAAAGTCATCTGGGAATGGGTTCTTCTATGAGAGTAACAAAAACCATGAGTAATGAATAAATGTTGCAGCAGCTGGAACATGTCACCGTATAGAAGTTCCCTCACCATTCTTTAATATCCTCAGTTATCAGGACTGTCAACTTAATATTTAATTTTTTGTTTTACAGTTGTCCCTCCCCATAAGATACAGTTTATTAATTTAATGTCATCTGATCTTGCAAAATCCTTTTTCTAGTATGACCTCTGTGTCTAATAGAGAAACCTTTAATTCTGTTACTCAGGGCTGGATAATCGTACTAGCAAACACCAAGCTACCTCTGTAGGTTAGGAATATCTGTAGGCCCTAAACTAAATTTTCTGCCTCTGGCAGCTCCTCTTAATAGTCTCTTTTTATAGTTATCAGGCATTCCTGTCTGAGAATCCTTCTTTGTAACCTCCAGTCTTACTTATTTTGGGAGGCTAACATAAAGTGTATACCTTAAAATATTCATATTTGTTTTCTTGGCCGATTCATTTAACTTTAATTTTAAATCCTAATCCTAAACATCCAGCAAATAAATTTTAACAGCCTTATATTGAGAGTACTGGGCTTTAATATCTATAACTTAATTATTATTTATCTTTTCATTAATTGGGATATGTATTATTCTGTCTGTCTTGTAGGTGATGACTTATTATCTTAAATTAACCCATGTTGTGTTATTGAAGCAACACTTCTGTAAAAGACTAACAGGGAATCTTTAGATCACTTATAAGCAAATTAAAAATAAATTTTTTTAACAAGAGTAAAAATACTTAGTTTCTGTAATAGCTACCCTGAATTTTTTGGCTGAGTTATACATTATATGCCCTGTTTGAGATCCTAGTAATCTTCACAGAAAAACAAAAGAACTTTTGAACATAACTTTAAATGAAATAAAATCTGACCTACTCCTTTTGTAGTCATTCTCACATGTAGTAAGATGGGACACAGAGCCTTATCTCAGGTAAGGCAGGCCTCTTTATAAATATTAAGTGTTTTAGTTCTAAAGCTGATCCTTGTTTTTTAAATATCATTTTACAAAGTTTACATAAATTGTTTGAGGTCACATGAACATTATCTAACATCATATGACATCACATTTAAAACATGGATTAAAGAAAGGCTGAAAGATTTTAACCTTTACATATATTAGGCTCTGATTAACTTAAAAATACATTTAAATTGTTCCCCAATGAAAAAAGTAACATAAAACTTTACATATCTTATTGATAACAGGTAAATAAATCCCCAGTACATTTTTTTTTTACCATACAACTTCAGAATACCAGCTTGATATAATGCTCTTTAAATGTTTCTAACTTACAGACTTGTATACCTGGAAGATATGAGCACATTAATAGCATCAATATTACATTGATATTTCTAGATTAACCAAGTTTAGCTTTTAAAGAAATGGCAGTCGAGTGCTCTAAAATAACAGTTCTTATTTAATCAGTTGTTTAATTTTTATGGTTGCTTGCTCTAGAAAAAATAAAACTTAATAAACACAATGTTATGGGTAAACTTATGTTTTCAGAAATTTTTGTCTCTTTAACACATGACTGATTTTTACAATCTGATACAGACCTTAGTAAATCAATCGGGTATCTAACAAATGTACTCAAGAATGAGAAATTCCACATCAAATTTACTTTACTTATTTATTAAAATATTAGACAAATGTATTGAACAGTGTAAACCATTTTTTTGTTGAAGGAAAAGTCCTAGAATCAAGGCATTTTAGACATTTTGTAGATATTAATATTTTACTAGATTTTTGAACACCTATAAAAACTTGTAAGCTTAAATTTAAAAACATTTATTTTTATCTGTTTATCCAATTTAAATTGAACAATTTTAATCACGTGAATTAAAGATCTTTGGATCCACTTTTTTTAAATTAATTTTTATTGTAGGTTGTTCAAAACATTACATAGTTCTTGATATATTATATTTCACACTTGATTCAAGTGGGATATGAACTCCCGTTTTTACCCCATATACAGATTGCAGAATCACATCAGTTGCACAACCATTGATTTACATATTGCCATTCTGGTGTCTGTTGTATTCTGCTGCCTTTCCTATCCTCTACTATCCCCACTCCCCCATCCCCTCTCCTCTTCTCTCTCTACCCCCTCTACTGTAATTCATTTCTCCCCCCTCATATTTTTCCTCCTTTCCCCTCACTTCCTCTTGTATGTAATTTTGTATACCCCTGAGGGCCTTCTTCCATTTACAGGAAATTTCCCTTCTCTCTCCCTTTCCCACCCACCTCTCATCCCTGTTTAATGTTAATCTTCTTCTCATGCTCTTCGTCCCTACTCTGTTCTTAGTTACTCTCCTTATATCAAAGAAGACATTTGGCATTTGTTTTTGAGGGATTTGCTAGCTTCACTTAGCATAATCTGCTCTAATGCCATCCATTTCTCTCCAAATTCTATGATTTTGTCATTTCTTAATGCAGAGTAATACTCCATTGTGTAAAAATGCCACATTTTTTTTATCCATTCGTCTATTGAATGGCATCTAGGTTGCTTCCACAGTCTTGCTATTGTGAATTGTGCTGCTATGAACATGGATGTAGCAGTGTCCCTATAGTGTGCTCTTTTTAGGTCTTTAGGCAATAGATCGAGTAGGGGAATAGCTGGATCAAATGGTGGTTTTATTCCCAGCTTTCCAAGAAATCTCCATACTGCTTTCCAAATTGGCCGCACCAATTTGCAGTCCCACCAGCAATGTACAAGAGTACCCTTTTCCCCACATCCTCGCCAGCACTTGTTGTTGTTTGACTTCCTAATGGCTGCTAATCTTAATGGAGTGAGATGGTATCTTAGGGTGGTTTTGATTTGCATTTCTCTGACTGCTAGAGATGGTGAGCATTTTTTCATATACTTGTTGATTGATTGTATGTCCTCCTATGAGAAATTTCTATTCAGGCCCTTGGCCCATTTGTTGATTGGGTTATTTGTTATCTTATTGTCTAATTTTTTGAGTTCTTTGTATATTCTGGATATTAGGGCTCTGTGTGAAGTGTGAGGAGTAAAGATTTGTTCCCAGGACGTAGGATCCCTATTTACCTCTCTTATTCTTTCTTTTGCTGAGAAAAAACTTTTTAGTTTGAGTAAGTCCCATTTGTTGATTCTAGTTATTAACACTTGTGCTATGGGTGTCCTATTGAGGAATTTGGAGCCCAACCCCACAGTATGTAGATCATAGCCAACTTTTTCTTCTATCAGACGCCATGTCTCTGATTTGATATCAAGTTCCTTGATCCACTTTGAGTTAACTTTTGTGCATGGCAAGAGAAAGGGATTCAGTTTCATTTTGTTGCATATGGATTTCCAGTTTTCCCAACACCATTTGTTGAAGATGCTATGCTTCTTCAATTGCATGCTTTTAGCCCCTTTATCGAATATAAGATAGTTGTAGTTTTGTGGATTGGTTTCTGTGTCCTCTATTCTGTACCATTGGTCCACCCACCTGTTTTGGTACCAGTACCCTGCTGTTTTTGTTACTATTGCTCTGTAGTATAGTTTGAAGTCTGGTATAGCTATCCCGCCTGATTCACACTTCCTGCTTAGCATTGTTTTTGCTATTCTGGGTCTTTTATTTTTCCATATGAATTTCATGATTGCTTTCTCTATTTCTACAAGAAATGCCGTTGGGATTTTGATTGGCATTGCATTAAACCTATAGAGAACTTTTGGTAATATCGCCATTTTGATGATGTTAGTTCTACCTATCCATGAACAGGGTATATTTTTCCATCTTCTAAGATCTTCTTCTATTTCTCTCTTTAGGTTTCTGTAGTTTTCATTGTATAAGTCTTTCACCTCTTTTGTTAGGTTGATTCCCAAGTATTTTATTTTATTTGAGGATATTGTGAATGGGGTGGTTGTCCTCATTTCCATTTCAGAGGATTTGTGGCTGATATACAGGAATGTCTTTGATTTATGTGTGTTGATATTATATCCTGCCACTTTGCTGAATTCATTTATTAGCTCTAGTAGTTTCTTTGTAGACCCTTTTGGGTCTGCTAGGTATAGAATCATGTCATCTGCAAATAGTGATAATTTGAGTTCTTTTCCTATTTTTATGCCTTTAATTTCTTTCGTCTGTCTAATTGCTCTGGCCAGTGATTCGAGAACTATGTTGAACCGAAGTGGTGAGAGAGGGCATCCCTTAAAATTTGTTTTTATGAGTGCTTTTTTTATTATGAGCGCTCCTTATATATGTTAATTTCTGTATCATATATATGTTTAAGAATATATATATATATATATAGACATACAACAAATAACAAAAGTGTGCACACATAATAATAGTAAAGGCCTTGTAGCTTTTAGCAGGTGAAATCTCCATTGCCATGTTTTAAAAACTCCACAGTTGGTCAAAGATAGAACTGATCAGAAAAACATTAACCTAGGTCTGTAGGATCAAAATTATGAGTTAGAAAAATTAAAGGATCTAAGGAAAAAAATAAGAGTCCTAGAAAAAATAACTGACCAGTAATTAGTAAATACCATACTATTTACTTTTTTTTTTCCTTAAGCCTCATATCAGTCTCCTACTGATCTTGCAGGCTTCTTTCATTTGCATTTCAATCTAACTCCTGGCTGAGGTCTGGAAGGAGCAGGAAAAAACTGCTATATTGAGCAGACACCTCAGGCCTAACGCATTTTAACCATAATTTTCCAGATAGGATGTTGAAAATTTTGATACAAGTTTAAGACAAAATTTACAAAATTTTATATCTTTACATCTTGTGTTGTCAACAGATACCATACTATGATTTACTATCCTTGTCCAAATTAATGCACTGGTACACACAGTGACATTTTCCCAGGCTACCCAATTAAAAATTGGTGAAAAAAAAAAGACTGAATGATTGGAAAATTTCTTGCCAACTTGGAAGTAGAGTTCTTTAGTTTTCCATCCTAAGTATTTAAGTTCTCTGGCATGAATTATCTGAAATCATAAACTAAACAATTATCTGAATCTGACTTTTAACGGCAAGATTCTGCAATGCTTCAAAAACCCAATAAGCTACCAGATTGTTACAATAAAACATCATCATTTAGACACACATTCAGGTAAAATCATTCCCAAGAAACAATATATAATATCAACACATTATTGCACATGTCTTAAAGTGCCAGAAACAAAGACACACGACAGACAGAAAGGAGCTTCAGACTATGACTGACAGACAGAAGCCTTTAAAACAGAGCAGATAAGAGAAAAATCTCCTACACCAGTTGCACCACAGATGTCCCCACAAGGGGACCAGATGTTTTCACAGAGGAGCATCCTGAAATGTAAAATCAAGGGTCTCCATAGTGACTTTCCTGCATTTAGTGTCCCCTTTTTTTCCCTCTTTTTTAAGATGACAGAGGTGGCATTATCGTTAAATTGCAGGGAAAGACCTAGGGAATTCTCTGAAAAAATAAGGCTTCAGCAGCTGCTGAGAGTCCCTCAGTCCCTCCTTTTACTTACAGGATTTGCTCCTCTGGTTCAGTTCCACCACAAGCATGCTCCATCTCCTAACATTTCTGTAGTCAGCTCACAAAAATTTCCAGGGTGCGGGTGGGTTATCAAAATTTGTAACTTAAAGTTGGGTTCCTGAACTTGAAGCCAATTAATGCCAATTTAAAAATGAGGACAGGGTTTTGAGAAAAAGAAAAACGAAGTTTTATTGCTTTGCTAACAAAGATAAACACAGGGAATCTGCCAAAAGGTTGTGACTCTCTTTATCTGCAGGGACAAGGGATTGTAAAGGAGTTTCACTTATTAACCTGGGAGATACTCAGTTCTTAGGTCCCCCGCAGGCACTGCCCTCTGCAGTGAGTGTGCTCCAGGCAGCCAGCTAGGGGCTTCTCTCATACTGCTTAACAAACGGGTGTAAAGTTCATTGCAGTTCCTTTAAACTCAGTCCAAAGGGTGTCAGGCTTACTTGCTTTATTTTCATGTCCGATATCCTTAAGTTTTCACCACAGAAATCACACAACAAAATGCACAAAAACAAACAAACAAAAAACATATAGAACACAGAACAAAACAACAACAACAACAACAAAAAAAAAAAAAAAACAGAAATCCGGCGCCGAAACAGGAAAACAGAGGAGCAATGCAATGTCTTCCTAAAGCTCCCCGTAGGAGCGCATGCGTGCCCGTTGGCACCTCTCTACCCTTCCAGATGAATTCCCTAGAGAACAGAACAGATGACAGAATGATTCTTGTTACTGTCCCAGACAGGAGTATATGTGAGCCTCCTCAGTCCACCTCTCTGTCATCAGAAGAGATCTCCCTTAACCGGATATCAGATGTTATAAAGGCACCAATTACCTATGGATGCCTCCTCCACCAGGTGCTTGCTAATAGTTTTAATGCGGTGGTTCACTGCAGTGCTCCCTGAACTGAAGGCTAACTCCAAGGCCTTGGACCATCTCAAGTTGCACAAACCCTAGAGTTGCTCTCAAGCTTGGAGCCCTGGAAGAAAGGCCAACTTCAGAATTTACAGCAGTCTGGTCTTGTGATCTTGTCCGGCAGGGTCATCTCACTGGGGAACTCCAAAATATTAGACCAGGAACGCATGTAAAGACCACTGACTCCTAGTAAAATCAAATTAAGGCAAGCTAATTATTTCAAAGGGAAAGGCTACCTCTCCCTCCCAAAATGGCGGGAGCAAGACAGCAAACCCACCTTTCCTATAGCCCAGCTATATAGCCCAGAAAGATGCACAAAAAGGGGGTTACAGATAACAGAACTTTAACAAGCATCACACTAACGGTAGTTTACATTTTTTTTTAAGCTCACCCCAACATCAGAAATTATGAGGACCATTAGAGCCTCAGAGACTCGTTGTCTGGCCAGGGAAAGAAAATATTTATGAGGTGTCACTAAAGTTTCAGAGAGGGCTGCAATCTGGTCAGAGAGCCAGGCATGGGTGAGTTTAAGGCATGGGCAAACATTCCAAGCAGGTTCAGAATTTGCAGTAATTTATAATAAAGCCAAAATTATCTTTTCATGGCTTTCTGGCAAGTGGGCTCCCAATTTTAATAAATGATCAGGTTGGGTCTATCAACCCTGTCCCTTACTTTTGGAAACTCCCCTTCCACATCCAAGCTTGTGAAGTCCTGAGCATTTTCCATTCCAGATATGTATTCACAGATTTTCTAACTCTTCTCCTCTAATTGTGTATTACTTGGGGCGAATGTAATGTCAAGGCATTGTTCTGGATGAGAATGGGAAGATTTTTTGCATACACATTGGATTCATTATCTAATTTTTCATTCGAAATACTTAATCCCTGACACTAAAACCTACCCTACTGGAGTCTGACTACTAATGCAAATATGATGGAGATAAATTACCCCAACAAAATAGAAATACAAGCAGTTCAGAGGAGGCATGGTGCATAGTTGGACTTGCCTTTTGCATTATGTAGTGTAGGAGTTATAAATCTAGCAAATTTTCAATTTAAATAGTTCTCCATGTGTTTTGAAAGTTAACAAATATTTGAATTCCTGTCTCCCTTTCTCTGTAGCCTATTCAGCACATGTATTTTTATATGCACATATCAAATCCTACCTGGTACCACACGTACATTCTTGTGAGGTGGATGAATTGGCAGATACAATTTGTGAGAATAGATCACTCATTCTAAACGCTGTTGGAACTGAAAATTCAACCTATGGGTGAGCTTCCTAGTTGAACAACATTATACATAAACCCATGTTCAGTAAAATGAATATTTTTGGATCTGTGGATGATATAAATTTCATGATTAATTTAGATTGCCATGTATATTGCTACTTTTTAATGTCTGTGTGTGTGTGTGTTTTATATATATATATATATATAATATATATATATAATATTATATATATATATATTATAAATATATTTTATATATATATAATATAATAATATATATAATATATATATAATATATATATATTATATATATTATATATATATTATATATATATAATAATATATATATATATAATATAATAATAATATATATATATTTATATATATATATATATATATATATATATATATATATATACTCTCCAGATTTTTCAAAATATGAAATATATGTGTCTTATTATACACTCCCTAAATTCATTCATATTCATATATGTGGATTTATGATCAACTTTTCACAAGATTATTATCAGAAATATTCATCCACCTGAAATACATATTTGTTTCCTAGTACTGAAAACAAACTTCAGTGAATGGTGCACACAAATCCTAATATTTCTACAGTAACTCACCCAGTTTAACATCAATGCGTATAGATTCCTATGGGACATGAAGTGTATTTTGACGTTCATTTTTATTCAACTCTGGTACATTACTATTTCTTCAGTTAATGCACATCATAGGATAAATACTTCATCCACAATTTATCAAATTGATAGGCATTTGTTTCACTTTCAATCACTTCCTGATTCAGAACACATGTATTCCTTAATGTTTCTTCACTGCTGGTTTCATGAGACTTCTTTCCAAACACATTATTTTCAATTTCCATTATCGCTTTGAAGCAAATCTCACACACCCGTCTTGATAAACCATTAAAGTAATATTACCATTATATGTATAATTGGTTGGAATTAATGATTGTATATCAATATAAGATTTTCTGCATATTTTCAGATATAAATTCAATCGATTATTTAAAGTGTAATCAGTTATATTATTTATTCACAGTATGGTCTCTTCATGCATTATCTCCACATACATAGACACAGGGTACACCTCTTTGTACCCCCAATATTAATTTATATGTCTTCAAAATATTGCTCCCAGAAATGGTGGAAGAAATACTCTGTCAACTGATCTACATATACATTTTATCACAGTAATATTCTGGACACAAAATGCAAAGTTCACACTTATGATTGTACCAAAGACTAAATGGAATGTAAACATGGATTACTAAAAAAATCCATGTCCAATTTGGCTAATGCTCTCAAATGTCAATCCTATTAATGATTACATATTTGTTTCTTCCTAAGATTATATATTCAAATTCAACCCTGTTGAAAATATCTAATACTATCACTCACTTTATACTTTGTCTGATTTCATAATGTCTCTATAGATATCTGCTTTCCTACATATTTTCCCCAGTTCATCATTGTGACTCATTCTTCACATGTGCTGACATTGACATTCACTCACTAACCGAAATCCTGTTGCTAAAGAACTTTTGGTCCAATTCCTATACTCACTCTTTTTTCTAAACTTACTTACTATCTTCGTAATCCACCTACTGTCCCCTTTTGACTGGATATTCTCTTTGACATTCAATCATCCAAGGTACAAGGTCCTATGCCATTTTATATCGATTTATCTGAGACATCTGTGCAGAACATAATTCAAAGCTAAGTGTCACAATCAAAGGCCCAATTCCCTTCTGGGCTTCAAATCTTACCTAGATTTCTGTTTTCATAATTACATTTCACCTATTTATTCTTGTAAATATCGCAGATTCCCAATACCATTATTCATCCTGCAGAATGATTCCTAACTCAAATCGAATATGTTATTAATCCTAACCATAAACTCTTCCATCAATCTAACTTTACAAAAGAGTAGGGACACAGTTTGTCTTACAATACAGGAATGTAGGGGATCTTCCACCTGCTGAGAACCTCAAAGGTTCTTACAGAAATGATCCCTGGAGAAGATGTTGACAGCTATGGAGGACCTGAGAGAGAAAAATTCATTTTCCATGGAAAACAACCAGGTCAAAATGAAGGGATGTGTCTGAATCAGCCTCTCTCTTCTTAATGTAGAGTAGTTGGACCAAATCAGGCATGTGTGGAGAGCTGTTCCCGGGTGCCTATTTTTGATATGCAATTCTTAGCTTGAAGTGTCACAGTAAGTAGGGGCAGGCTCCATCTCATGGGAACCTAGGAAGCAACTTTTAGGACAAAGTGTTTGCCAAGGCAGTGACCTCATTCAGTTTCTGAATGAAGTGACCTACCTCACTTCTTTGGTGATGGAACTCTCTGAACTGGGGATCCAAGAAGCCAGGCACCCAGAGTCAGTCCCAGTCCCAGTCCCAGTGGGCTCACATGTTTGTATTTACCAAGGACAGAGTCAGACTTTCTTGGTACCTACTGATGTGAGGATGGCCAAATGCCAGGAGAGCTCTGAAGAGGGCCAGCTCATGAGAAAGCAGGCAGTGTCTCACCACTGGCTCCTGAAAACTTCACTGAGTTGGCCAAGGAGACCAGATCTGAGAGAGTTTCCCAATACTATTATTCATCGCGAAGAATGATTCCTAACCCAAATTGAACATGTTATTAACCCTAACATACACTGTTCCCTCAATCTAACTTTACAGAAGAGCGGGGACAGTGTTGGTCTTACAATACAGGAATGTAGGGGATCTTCCACCTGCTTAGAAACTCAAAGGTCCATGCAGAAATCATTCCTGGAGAAGATGTAGGCAGCTATGAAGGACTTGAGAGAGCAAAAGTCATCTTCCATGGCATGCAACCTGGTCAGGATAAAGGATTGTATCTGAATCAGCCTCTCTCTTATTAATGTAGAGAAGATGGATCAAACCAGGCCTGTGTGGAGAGCTATTCCTGAGTGCCTATGGTTTATATACCATTCTAACTTGTGAAAGTGTCACAGGAAGTAGGGGCATCCTCCATCTCAAGAGACCATAGGAAGCAACTGTTAGGACAAAGTGGTTGCCAAGGGAGTGACCTCTTTCAGTTTCTGAAGGAAGTGACCTCACGTCACTTCCTTGGTGTTGGAACTCTATGAACTTGGGATCCAGGAAGCCAGGCACCCATTGCCAGTCCCAGTCCTACTCCTAGTGGGCTCACTTCTTTGGATTTACCAGGGACAGAGTCAGTCTTTCATGGTACCTACTGATGTGGGAATGGCCAAATGCCAGAAGAGCTCTGAAGAGGGGCCTTTCCTGAGAAAGCAGGTAGTGGCTCATGCTGGCTCCTGAAATCTTCACAGAGTTGGCCACGAAGACCAGATCTGAGACAAGACAGGCTATTTTTGGGGAACATAGTATGACCCACCAGTCAGAGAATACTCCAGATAGTCACAGATGTACTTGGGGGAAGCAGGTGCCTTTGTGGGTGTGGGTGTGGGATTCTGGTTTTGTCTCATGTTCTGAGAATAGGTTAACCAGTACCCTGGTTATTAATTGGTAGTTACATTATGCTTATAGACCCCAGAACTCAGGACAGGTAGAAAAAATAAATAGAACCATTAAATAGACCTTTACGAAATTAATCTTAGAGACCTGCATAAAAGATTGGACTATGCTCCTGCCTTATGCACTGTTTCATGCAAGAAATACTCCCTCTGTTTCTTTGTGTAACCTCACCACCTGTGAAATTCTCTATGGTGCCCTTCCTCCAGTAAGGGACCTAACCCCAACTCTAAGACCTAAGGATCCCTTCCACACCCCCTAGCTTGACAGACTTAAAGCTCTTGAAAGAACTCATTGATATCTGTTCAAACAGCTGGCCACGGCCTACCAAACTGGGGACAAGGGGACTCCACTTCAATATAATGTAAGAGACTTCATCTACATAAGAAGACATCAGGTTTCATTCCTGGAACCCCGATGGAAAGGAACATACCAGGTACTACTTATAACACCTACATCAGTAAATGTATACGGAATCAATTCCTGGATCCATGCCTCTCATCTCAAGCCTGCGCTCTGTCTAGACTCTTGCTGGAAACTGGAAATGACTAGTAACCCTTTCAAATTGTGTATTCACCATATGAATAAGGCTATTGACTCTCCCCTTGGCCAAAAGTAGTCCTAAACCTCATCAGGTGGTTCATCAGCGATGGCTGATCACAAATCCTACTAGAGAAGAAGTATGGTCTATCTCGCTTACAGCCCCCATAGGGACCTGGTGGCCATCTCTCCACCAAGACATTTGTCAGCTGGCTATAGGTTTTTCCTATTGGGATATATCTGATAAAGTGGATCCCACTAAAATTCTATTAAATACCTTCTGTATCATCGATAATGGAAACAAACATTATGGATGTAGGGACACGCGAGCAAGATGCAGGTTGGCTAGCCCAGATTACTATGTTTGCATGGCAGACTATCAAAGCCACAAAGAGCCACGGCTGTGAGGGGAAAAAGCCAACTTCTTCTGTAAGTCATGGGGATGGTAGCATACAGGGACTGCCTGGTGGAACCCAAACTCCCCATCAAATTCAGTACACAGCACTGGCCATATTACCAATTAGACAACCAAAACCGATGGACCCCAGAAGGCTCTCTAGATCCTCAAATTATGCATGACATTTTTAACTTCTACAAGTGATCAAAAGGGTGGAAGGAGATTCCCCTATGTGAAGACCTTTTCCCTCCTTCACTCACGTCCTGAACTATGCTTCTCCAATAGATCCTAACCCTCAGCCTTCTGCTCCAGACTCTCTGCTTTCACTCCTACCTCA
Source organism: Callospermophilus lateralis (assembly GCF_048772815.1). Taxonomy (NCBI): domain Eukaryota; kingdom Metazoa; phylum Chordata; class Mammalia; order Rodentia; family Sciuridae; genus Callospermophilus; species Callospermophilus lateralis. The sequence continues at coordinate 769,488 of NW_027514392.1, read as the reverse complement.
GCAACCTGATTTCTCCCCTCCATTTACTAGATCAAAAAACCAAACCTCGGCCGGTTCTCAGACCATTGCGCCCTTGCTGAGCTATCAGGTACTGAGGTACCCCTCCACCCACTCAGTCCTCTTTTCTCCAGTAAGTGCCCAGAGCAGGTCCCATCAGGTCCTCTTACCAGGTAACCCAAAGCTCAAACCAGCTGAGGAGATCCCTCAGACCACTATCCAATATGTAATGAAAGTGACCTTTAAAGTTGCCTTGTCATCACCGAAAACAGGTGACTAAGAATTTAAAGTCCCTCACAGGCTTTTTGGGATACTCACTCCTGTCGTCCCCTCTGCTCTACCTGTTCTACTGCTCAAGTTTTTGTTGCCAGGAAACTCACAAACCCCTTTCCCAATATTCTTTTACATCTCTCCTTCCTAATTCTCAGATAAACGGAGCTGCTCTCAGCCTTGCTTTCCACGTCTTGCCCCTCTTTACCAGGCCCACAGAAAAGTCTTATATGACCTTCTCCAGAAGTCTTCACCATTGCTGACTTTAGGACTTTCAGCAAAAGAGTCCCTATAAAAGAATTCAATGTAGATAAACTCCGTGTTTTCATGTCGCCCTGTTCTACTTGGCCAGTGGCTGGAAAAATCAGCACTCCTAAGCTAGACACCCCCTTACGAGTTTTTCACAAAATAAGTGAACAAGGGCTCTGGCCTTGAGCTGGGGATTCACAGAGATGGCTACAATTCTAAGTAAAGAAGTTACCAACTAGGCTCCATGGTAACAGCTGGCAGGGAGAAAAAAAAGAGGAAAAAAAAAGCTCTCCCTGTCCCAAGTGTCCTTGAAAAGTTAACTTGCCGAGAACAGAGGAAAAAATAACAGAAACAAAAACTGCTTTTTGTGAACTTCTGCAGACTGTGAACTTCTGAGCCCCTTCCCTTACATGTTGGGTACAAATTCTGAAACTACCTAAACTTGGGGTTCAGAAGATTAATTGATTACAACAGAAGCAATACCCTCTAAATCCGTTTGCAACCAAATAGGGCTGTTTCCCTGTCTTCGGTGCTATCTTAGATTCCTTTCCTTTTCCGTACCTACAACAGTATAATTCTATATACTTAAACATTGTTTATGTTTTCATGAAATGGTCAACAGATGTGATTAATTATGTAATGGTGCAGATGTTTCCCAGAGTGTTCTAGGATGATGCATGTTCATTTAAAGATCAAATCGAGGGCATACAACCTGTTTCCACCGGGAACCTGTATCTCTCACTTTAGCCATCCTATTAGGAATAGGAGTTGCTGCAGGAGTGATCACAGGAACCCTAGTCCATGGGACACAACAAATGACCCAATTAGAAGCAGCAATTGACCAAAAATTAAAGATAATAAAACCTCCATCACAGCTTTACAGGAATGTTTAACCTCTCTCTCTGAAGTTGTTTTACAGAACAGGCGAGGGTTAAACCTTCTCTTCATGAGAGAAGGGGGACTTTGTGCTGCATTGAGGGAAGAAGGTTGTTTTTATGCCGACCATACTGGAGTTGTATAAGAACCTATGAGTATATTAAGAAAATGCCTTTAAGAGTGCCAACGAGAGAGAGAGGCCCAAAAAGGGTGGTTTGAGTCTTGGTTCACACAGTCCCTCTGGTTAACTATGCTTTCATCAGCCCAGGCCTGTCCATTAATAATCCTCATATTATTGCTAACTGTAGGACCCTGTTGGCTCAACCATGTAGTTTCCTTTCTCAAAGCTCAAATTGGACAATTTAAACTTATGGTAATCAGACAACAATATACCCCACTAGGAGACATAAAATGTGACACCCTTCAATGATCACTTTCATGATTAAAAGTAACCAGAAGAAGAATTGGGGAATAAAAAGTTAATGAAATAGGTACTTGTCACTTCCTATTTTTCTGTATGCTTAATAAAACACTGTTGAAATCTTGAGAACTGTTTGCTAATCTTGTTCCCAGAATGTGCTGTCCCCAACTGCCAAACTGCAGAATGTACTCCATCATCCCGTTGAAAGCAAACTGCCCACTCTCCCTGACGCATCAATAAATTTCCCTCCCTGCCCTCTCCAAGGAAAGTATATAAGCTCTGTTTAAGCTGTTCTCAGGACTCTCTGCTCTATTCAAGTGAGCTCTGAGCCCCAGCATGCTGGACCCTCAATAAACCCTTTGTTGTTGCATGAGACAGTCTCTTGGTGGTCTCTTCCTCCTATGCCTGCCCGACCATTACAATATTCCAACTCTATATTCTTATAAATATCTCAGGTTCCCAATACCATTATTCATCCAGCAGAATAATTACTAACCCATATCAAACATGTTATTAAACATAACCATACACTCTTCCCTCAATCTAACTTTACAGAAGAGCAGGCACAGAGTTGGTATTACAATACAGGAATGTAGGGGATTGTTCATCTGCTGAGAACCTCAAAGATCCATGCAGATATGATCACTGGAGAAGATGTAGGCAGCTATGAAGGACCTGAGAGTCATCTTCCATGGAAAACAACCTGGTCAGTATGAAGGGTTGTGTCTGAATCAGGCTCTCAAATTTTAATGTAGAGAAGATGGACCAAACCAGGCCTGTTTGGAGAGTTGTTCCCGGGTGCCTATGGTTGATATACCATTCTAACTTGTGAAACTGTCACAGGTAGTAGGGGCAGCCTGCATCTCATGGGACCCTTGGAAGCAAATGTTAGGACAAAGTGGTTGCCAAGGCAGTGACCTCATTCAGTTCCTGAAGGAATTGACCTCACCTCACTTCCTTGTTGATGCAACTATCTGAACTTGGGATCCAGGAAGCCAGGCACACAGAGCCAGTCCCAGTCCCAATCCCAGTGGTCTCACTTGTTTGGATTTACCAAAGACAGAGTCAGTCTTTCTTGGTACCTACTGATGTGAGGATGGCAAAATGCCAAGAGAGCTCTGAAGAGGGGCCTTTCCTGAGAAAAAGGTAGTTGCTCAATGCTGGCTCCTGACAACTTTACAGAGTTGGCTAAGGAGTACAGATCTGAGAGAGAACATGCCATTTAAAGGGAATATACTGTGGCCCACTAGTCAGAGGACACTCCAAATAGTCTCAGAATTACTTAGGGAAAGGAGGTGCCTTTATGGGTGTAGGTGTAGGTTTGTGGTTTTCACTTGTTCTGAGAATAGGTATCAAAGGCGGTTTGTTTGGATTGAGTGAACTCTTTCTGGTAAGTACTTTGACAAGGCGAGTGTTTTTATGTCTGTATATAAAACGGTGTTCGTGGTTGTAGACATAAGAAGAGAGAATGCATCAATGGATGTGTCCTGTCTAGTAGAAAGCTTGCCAGCCTTCATACTGCCCAATTTATGAATGGACTGCTGCTTGACTTATGGATGGGCAACATCTGCTATCCTCCAAAGTTCCTGTTTTCTTCCTGAATTCTGGCCTCTCTAAAGAATAGGCTCATGCTTTGGTGTCCAAGATATGTACCACCTCCAAGCTCTGTGACATGGACATGTACTGGATACCTGAAGGGAATGACGAGCTTCTTAGAAAACTCAGATATCAGTATGACCAGTAAAGTCTCAGTGGAGAAAGCCTGCTTTGTGCCTTTTGCTTACCTATTGTTTTATTGCCCTGAATGTCAGGAAGGTCTCTGCCTCAGGCCTCCCCTTTGTGAAGCCTGAAGAAAAGAGTTCTCAAATTGAAATGAATGGGCATCACCTGTGGCTCTGTGCTTAATTGCTTTGGAAAGGGATGTGTGTGAATCAGCCTCTTGGCACTGTGTGAGGCTGTGGCTTAGATTCTCAGCACTAGATGGATCCAAAGAAATATCTCATGTGTGCATCCAATACAAAAATGGCTAAAAGAGCAGATATTGTAGATGAAGTCTCTCGCCTTCCTATGTAAAGTTCCTGACCTCCACTAAGTGAGAATAGTGATACTTTGGGTCAAATGAGATATTTAAAGCCCTGTAGAGGCTAGCCTATAGGTGCATGGGTTTTCTCATGATTCCAATTCACATAAAGAATCTAAACCGCACAGTAATTAGGCCTCAAATTGGAGAAGCAAAGCAGCATTAACGGCATGCCTATTTGATCACTCTTGGTTAACAGGAAGGGTGTCTAGGCCACACAGACTTTAGGAAAATGAGGGAAAAAGGGAGCTTATTTTGGACACTGTTGTGGGCTGCGCCCCTCATGGAAACCTGCTACCAGAGGTAATGATTAGTGTCTATATGGAAGAAGATGAGGGCCATGTGGGAGTGTTTTGGTTTTAATTGTGGACATTTGTATCGTGGTTGGAAGAGATGACTGGGTCCACCTGGGCTTGAACTCTGGTGTGACTCCCATTAGAGACTGAGTTCTGGAACTGACCTCAGAGCAGTATTGCCATGAATTTTGTCGGGATTTTATTAGGCCACGCATGAGAGTGACCCTTGGAAACTGAGATCTAAGGCCAGTGTGGATTTCCACAGAGCACTGGGAATCTCAGCCAGGATATAACATGATTTTATTTTTAAAGACTTGGCAGCCATAGTTGAGAGTCAAAACACACATGGAACTCACATTGTAGACCTCAATGGGTCTGGCTTCATGTGACCTTTTGGCCACTCTTTGGGAAGACTTACCTGTGAGAGTTCTTCAGAGCATTCATTGAAATGAGCTTCCTCACCATTTAATGGTTCCTGAATTAATTGAAACCCATAGTGCCTCCAACTTCATCCTTGAAAAATGGCTAGATAAATACCATGAAATTTTTGAAATTCCCATGACCAGGTGGCACTGGAGAAACTTTGGATGTCCTGTTGCTGATCATGAGTATACCAGACGGTGCCTTGATTGACTGGGTTTCATGAAAATGGTGTAGATCAGATATGCCAGTAAGTTGGAGCCTGCTGAGCAGTGGGCCTAGAGCAATGTTGGGCAGGTGTGTGACACAAAATATGCGCTGGGGCCATTTTGATCTGCCATTGGCTTCCAAATGCCTTGTGACTGACAGGATGCAGCCAGCAGACCCTTATTTGTAAAGGCATCTTGTTATATGGAGAGTTTTGACCCTGTCCCTTACTTTTGGAAACTCCTCTACCACCTCCAAGTTTGTGAAGTCCTGATCATATTCCATTCCAGATTTGTATTCTCAGAATTCCTAACTCTTTTTCCCTAATTGTGTCTTACTTGGGGTGAAAGTATTGTCAAGGCATTGTTCTGGATGAGAGTGGGAAAAATTTTGTGTAGCACATATTTGCATACACATTGGATTCATTTTCCAATTTTCCATTCAGAATACTAAATCCCTGACACTAACATATACCCTACTAGACTCTGACTACTAATCCTAATATGGTGGAGTAAAATAACCCAAACGGAATAGAAATACAAGCAGTTCAGAGAAGGCATGGTGTGTAGTTGGAATTGTCTTTTGCATTATATTGGGTAGAAGGTATAAACTAGTTAATTTTTTTATTGAAAGAGTTCTCCATGTGTTTTTAAAGTAAACAAATGTATGAATTCGTGTCTCCCTTTCTCCGTAGCATATTCAGCACATGTATTTTTATATGCACATACAGAATCCTACCTGGTACCACTCGTACAATCTTGTGAGGTGGCTTACTTGGCAGATACAAATTGCGAGAAGACATCACAGCTCCTAAACACTGTTGGAACAGAAAATTAAACCTATGGGTGAGCTTCCTAGATTAACAACATTATACATAAATCCATGTTCAGTAAAATGAATATTTTTGCATCTGTGGATGATTTATATTTCATGGTGAATTTCGATTGGCATATATATTGCTACTTTTTAATGTCTGTGTGTATATATATATATATATATATATATATATATATATATATACAGTCTCCAGATTTTTCAAAATATGAAATATATGTGTCTTATTACACACTTCCTAAATTCATTCATATTCATGTATGTGGATTTATAATCAAATTTTCACATGATTATTCTCAGAAATATTCATCCACCTGAAATACATATTTTTTCCTACTAGTGAAAACTAACCTCAGTGAATGTTGCATACAAATCCTAATATTTCTACAGTAACTGACCCAGTTTAACATCAATGCGAGTAGATTCCAATGGGACATGCTGTGTGTTTTGACGTTCATTTTTATTCAACACTGGTACATTATGATTTCTTCAGTTTATGCACATCATAGGATATATTTTTCATCCACAGTTTCGCAAATTTATAGGCATTTGTTTCACTTTCAATCAATTCCTTCTTCAGAACACATGTATTCATCCATGTTTCTTGACTGGTCTTTTCATGAGACTTCTTTACAAAACACATTATTTTCAATTTTCATAATCATTTTTGAAGCGAAACTCAGACACCGTTCATGATAAACAATAACACTAATATTAACAATAGATGTATAACTGGTTGGAATGAATGATTTTATATCAATATAAGATATCTTAAATATTTTCAGATATCAATTCCATCCATTATTTAAAGTGGAATCAGCTATATTATTTATTCACAGTGTGGTCAATTCATGCATTATCTCTATATTTATAGACACAGGGCACACCTCTTTGTACAACCAATACTTATGTATATGTCTTCTAAATATTACTGCCAGAAATGGTGTAAGAAATACTCATGTCACCAGATCAACATACACATTTTATCACAGTAATATTCGGGACACAAAAAGTAAATGTCACACTTATGATTGTACCGGAGTCTGAATGGAAAGTGAACATGGATTACTAAAAACATTCCTGTCCATGTTGCCTAATCCTCTCAATTATCAATCCTGTTGGTGACTACATATTTGTTTCTTCCAAAGATTATATATTCAAACTCTACCCTGTTGAAAATGCCTAATCATATCACTCACTTTATACTTTGCCTGATTTCATTATGTCTCTATTGATATGTGGTTTCCTACATATTTTCCCCAGTTCATCATTGTGACTGACCCTTCACATGAAGTTATGTTTACTTTCACTCTCTAACCAAAACACTATTGCGATAGAACATATATTCCAAATCCTATATTGACACTTCTTCCTAAACCTACTATCTACCTAATCCTACCGACTATCCGTTTTTGACTGGATGTTCTCTTCGACATTCAATCATCCAAGGTACAAGGTTCTATGCCATTATATATCTATTTTTCTGAGACATCTGTGCACAATGTAAATCAAAGTTAAGTATCCCAATCAAGGGCCCAATGCCCTCTAGGCTTCAAAATTACCTAGATTTCTGTTTTTATTCATATATTTAACCTCTATATTTTTATAAATATCGCAGGTTCCCAATACCATTATTCATCCCGCAGAATGATTCCTAACCCAATTCAAACATTTTATTAACCCTAAGAATACACTGTTCCCTCAATCTAAATTTAATGAAAAGCAGGGAGAGAGTTGGTCTTACAATACAGGAATGTAGGGGATCTTCCACCTGCTGAGAACTTCAAAGATCCATGTAGAAATGAACCCTGGAGAAGATATAGTCATCTATGAAGGACCTGAGAGAGCAAAAGTCATCTTCCATGTCAAACACCCTGGTCAGGATGAAGGGATGTGTCTGAATCAGCCTCTCTCTTCTTAATGTAGAGGAGAAGGACCAAACCAGGCCTGTGTGGATAGCTATTCCCGGGTTCCTAAGGTTGACATACCTTTCTAACTTGTGAACATTTCAGAGGAAGTAGGGGAACCCTCCATCTAATGGGACCCTTGGAAGCAACTATTAGGACAAAATGGTTTACAAGACAGTGAATTCATTCAGTTCCTGAAGGAAGTGACCTCACCTCACTTCCTTGGTGATGGATCTCTCTGAACTTGGGATCCTGGAAGCCAGGCACACAGAGCCAGTTCCAGTCCCAGTCCCAGTGGGCTCACTTGCTTGGATTTACCAAAGACAGAGTCAGTCTTTCTTTGTTCCTACTGATATTATGATGCCAAAAGCAAGGAGAGCTCTGAAGAGGGGCCTTTCCTGAGAAAGCAGGTAGTGGCTCAAAATTCCCTTCTGACAACTTAAAAGAGTTGGCCAAGTAGACCAGATCTGAGACAGGACAGGACATTTTGGGGGAACATTGTATGGCCCACCAGTCAGAGGACACTCCGTAGAGTCACAGACCTACTTGGGGGAAGGAGGTGACTTTGTGGGTGTGGTTGTGGGTTTATGATTTTGTATCATCTTCTGAGAATAGGTAGGAAAGGCGGTTAGTTTTTTTTTTTTTTTTGGAGTGTACTGTTTCTAGTAAGTCGTTTGACAAGGCGAGTGTTTCTATGTCTGTGTATTCCACTGTGTCCATGGTTGTATACATTAGAAACGAGAATGCATCAATGTATTTGTCCTGTCTAGTAGAAAGCTTCCCAGCATTCAACCTGCCCAATTTATGAATGGGTTGCGGCTTTCCTTAAGGATGGGCAACACCTACTATCTTCCTAATTACCAATTTTCTTCCTGAATTCTTTCCAATCTCCAGAATTGGCTCATGTTTTTTTGTCCAAGATATGTACCACCTCCAAGCTCTGTGACATGGCCATGTACTGGATATCTGCAGGGAATGGCGAGCATCTCAGAAAACTCAGATATCAGTGTGACCAGTAAAGTATCAGTGAAGAACCCCTGCTTTGGGCCTTTTGCTTACATAATGTTCTGTTGCCCTTAATTTCAAGAAGTTCTTTGCCTCAGGCCACCCCTTTGTGAAGCCTGAGGAAAACAGTTTTCAAATGGAAATGAATGGGCATCACCTGTGGCCCTTTGCTTTATTGCTTTGGAAAGGGATGTGTGTGATTTAGCCTCTTGGCCCTGTGTGAGGCTGTGGCTTAGATTCTCAGCACCTGATGGATCTAAAGAAAGATCCCATGTGTGCATCCAAAACCAAAATGGCCAAAAGAGCAGTCCTTGTGGATGACGTCTCGCCTTCCTCTGTGAGGTTCCTGACTTCCATCAATAGGGATCCTTTGGGTCAGAGGAGTTCTCCAAAGCCCTGCAGAGGTGCTTGGGTTTTCTCATGACTCCAATTCACATAAAGAATCTTAACGTCTGAGTCAGTTGGCCTCAAAGTAGAGAAGCGGTGTAGTCTTCACAGCATGCCTATTTCATCATGCCTGGTTCACAGAATGTATGTCCAGGCCACCCTGACTTTAGCAAATGAGTGGCAAGGGAGCTTATTTTGGACACTGTCTTGGACTGCGCTCCTCATGAAAACCTCCAGCCAGAGGTTATGATGAGTGTCTATATGGAAGAAAATGAGGGCCATGTCGAAGTGTTTTGGTTTTAATTGTGGTCATTTGTGTGTCAGTTGGAAGAGATAACTGTGTTCACCTGGGCTTGAACTCTTGTGTGATTCCACTTAGAGACTGCTTTCTGGAACTGACCTCAGTGAAGTATTGCCATGAATTGTTTTGAGATTTTAGGAGGCCACGCATGAGATTCGCTCTTGGTATCTGTGATCTAGGCCCAGGGTGGCTTTGCACAGAAAACTGGGAATCTTTGCAAGGATATCACATGATTTTATTCTGAAAGACTTGGCAGCCATCGTTGAGAGTCAAAACACACATGGACCTAACATTGTAGACCTCAATGGGCCTTGCTTATGTTACCATTTGGCCTCTGTTTCTGTAGCCTTTCCTATGAGAGTTCTCTAGAGCTTTCATTGAAATGAGCTTCCTCACCATTTAATGGTTCCTGAATTAATTGAAACCCAGAGTGTCTCAAATTCATTTTTGAAAAATGGCTAGATAAATACCATGCAAGTTTTGAAATTCCCATGACCAGGTGGCACTGGAGAACCTTTGGATATCTGGTTCCTGATCATGAGTGTACCAGACAATGCCTTGATTGACTGGGTTTCATGAAAATGGAGTAGAACAGAGATGCCTGTAAGTTGGAGCCTGCTGAGTAGTGGGCCTAGAGCTGTGGTGTGAAGGTGTGTGATAAACATCTGTGGTGGGGCCATGTGAATATGTCTTTGACTTCCAAATGGCTTGTGACTGACATGCTGCTGCCAGCAGAACCTTATATGTAAAGGCATCTTATTATATAGAGGGGTTTCAGGGCAATGTTCAGAATCAGGTTGCTCTTGTCAAGGGGGCAAGCTATGTGGGATAGAAGCCTGGTTGGTGCATTCTTCTGTAAACCCTGACCCACCACACCTGACAGAACTCCCTCCAGCACTGTGTCCCTGATGAACTCCTTGTATTTTTTGAAGCAACACCAAACTACGAGTGCAGCAGCCAGAAACACCACGAAAAGTGGAGGATGACCAAATGACTTCACAGTCCACGCGGGCAGACACTTAGACCCAGGTGGCCAAAGTTTGCCGACAAAGATAGAATTCATCACTGCTGCCTAATGTTCATTGGAAAACAAGAAACCATGTCCTCCAGGTCACATAGATGCCATTCCAGATTTGATGGTCTCACTACAAAGGAAGCTAAATCTCCTGCCAACAACATATACTTTAAGTGCCCAAACTCAGAGGCAGTTTGTCAAGAAGTCTTTAGGCCAAAAGAACTTCATGTTTGTGGAGTGTTTACCCTATCACTTACTTTTGGATACTTCTCTCCCAACTCCAAGGTTGTGAACTCCTGAGCATTTTCCATTCCGGATATGTATTCACAAATTTTCTAACTCTTCTCCTCTAATTGTGTCTTACTTGTGGTGAAGGAAATGTCAAGGCATTGTTCTGGATCAGAGTGGGGAGATTTTTGTGTAGCACATATTTGAATACACATGAGATTAATTTTCCTATTTTCCATTCGAAATTCTGAATCCCTGACACTTACCCATACCCTACTAGACTCTCACTACTAATCCTAATATGATGGAGAAAAATAACCCAAACAAAATAGAAATACAACCAGTTCAGAGGAGGCCTGTTGTATAGTTGGACTTGCCTTTTGCATGATAAAGGGTAGGTGTTACAAATCTAGTCAATTTTTAAATGAAAAAGTTCTCCATGTGTTTTTAAAGTTAACAAATATGTGAATTCTTGTTTCCCTTTCTCTGAAGCCTATTCAGAACATGTATTTTTAATGCACATATTGAATCCTACCTGGTATCACACTTATATTTTTGTGAGGTGGATGACATGGCAGATACAAATTGTGAGAAGAGATCACTCCTCCTAAACACTGTTGGAACTGAAAATTCAACCTATGGGTGAGCTTCCTAGTTGAACAACATTTTACTTAAATCCATGTTTAGTAAAATAAATATTTTTGCTTCAATGGATGATATATATTTCATGATGAATTTCTATTGGCATATATATTGCCAGTTTTTAATGTCTCTGTGTGTTTTTTGTATATATATATATATATATATATATATATATATATATATTCTCCAGGTTCTTCAAAACATGAAATATATGTGTCTTTTATACACTCCATAAATTTATTCATGTTCATGTACTTGGATTTATAATCAACTTTTCAGAAGATTATTCCAGAAATATTCATCCACCTGAAATTCATATTTGTTACCTAGTACTGAAAGCTAACTTCAGTGAACGGTGCACACAAATCCTAATATTTTTATAGTAACTGACCCAGTTTAATATCAAAGCAAGTTGATTCCTATGGGACATGTTATGTATTTTGACGTTTATTTCTATTCAACACTGGTAAATTACTTTTTCTTCTTTTTTTGCACATCATAGGATATATATTTAATCCAAAAGTTATCAAATTTACAGGTATTTGTTTCACTTTCAATCACTTCCTGCTTCAGAACACACATATTCCTGCAGGTTACTTGACTGGTCTTATCAAGAAACTTCTTTCCAAACACATTATTTTTGATTTTCATAATGATTTTTGAAGCAAAATATACACAATTTTCATGATTATCCATAACCCTAATATTTCCATTAGATGTATAAATGGTTGTAATTAATGTATGTGTATCAATATAAGATTTCATGTATATTTTCAGATATCAATTCATTCCATTATTTAAAAAGTTGGAACCAGTTATATTTTTAATTCTCAGTATGGTCTCTTCATGCATTATCTCAATATTCATAAACACATGGTACACCCATTTGTGCCCCCAATACTAATTTATGCATCTTCAAAATATTGCTCCCAGAAACAGTGGAAGAAATACTCCACCTGATCTACATATACATTTTATCACTGTAATAATCTGGACACAAAATGCAAAGTTCACCTTTATGATTGTACCAAAGCCTAAATGGAAATTGACCATGGATTACTAAAACATCTATGTCTAAATTGCCTAATGCTCTCAAATGTCAATCTATTTGTGACTCCATATTTATTTTTCCCTAAGATTATACAGTCAAGTTCAACCCTGTTGAAAATGTCTAATATTATCACTCACTTTGTACTATACCTGATTTCCTAATGTCTCTATTGATATCTGCTTTGCTACATATTTTCCCCAGTTCATCATTGTGAGTGACCCTACACATGTGCTGATATTGACATTCACTCTCTAACCGAAACCCTATCGTTAAAGAACTTTTGGTCCAAAGTCTATACTCGCCCTCATTTCAACACCTACCGACTATCTTCCTGATCCTACAGACTATCCCTGTTTGATTGGATGTTCTCTTCTACATTCAATCATCCAAGGTACAAGGTCCTATTTCATTGTATATCGATTTATCTGAGACATCTGTGCATAACATAATTCAATGCTAAGTATCCCAATCAAAGGCCCAATGCCCTTCTGGGCTTCAAATCTTACCTAGATTTCTGTTTTCATACTTATATTTCACCTATATATTCTTAAAAATGTCACAGGTTCCCAATACCATTATTAATTGAGCGGAATGATTCCTAACCCAAATCAAACATGTTATTAACATTAACCATACACTGATCCCTCAATCTAACTTTTCAGAAGAGCAGGGACAGAGTTGGTCTCAAAATACAGGCATGTAGGGGATTCTCCACCTGCTGAGAACCTAAAAGGCCCATGCAGAAATGATCCATGGAGAAGATGTAGGCAGCTATGAAGGACCTGAGAGAGCAAAAGACATCTTCCATGGTGAATAACCTGGTCAGGATAAAGGGTTGTGTCTGAATCAGCCTCTCTTTTTTTCATATAGATAAGATGGACCAAAACAGGCCTATGTGGAGAGCTGTCCCTAGGTGCCTATGGTTGATATACCATTCTAACCTGTGAAAGTATCACAGGAAGTAGGGGCAGCCTCCATATCATGGGACCTTTGGAAGCAACTGTGAAGGCAAAGAGGTTGCCAAGATAGTGACCTCATTCAGTTCCTGAAGGAAGTGACCTCATAACACTTCTTTGGTGATGGAACTGTCTGAACTTGGTATCCAGGAAGCCAGGCACTCAGAGCCAGTCACAGTCCCAGTCCCAGGGGTCTCAATATTTTTGATTTACCAAGGAGAGAGTCAGAGTTTCTTGGTAACTACTGATGTGTGGATGGCCAAATGCCAGGAAAGCTCTGAAGAGGGGCCTTTTCTGAGAAAGCAGGTAGTGGCTCACCACTGGCTCCTGACAACTTCACAGAGTTGGACAAGGAGACCAGATCTGAGAAAGGACAGGCCATTTCAGTGGAACATAGTATGACCCACCAGTCATAGGACACTCTGGATAGTCACAGTCCTACTTGGGGGAAGGAGGTGCCTTTGTATGTGTGTGTGTGTTTGTGGTTTTGTCTCATGTTCTGAGAATAGGTAGTAGCAGCGGTTTGTTTGGTTTTGAGTGAACTGTTTCTAGTAAGTCATTTGACAAGGCGAGTGTTTCTATGTCTCTGAATCCCACTGTGTCCGTGGTTGTAGACAGTTGAAAAGAGAATGGATCAATGGATTTGTGTTGTCTAGTAGAACGCATCCCAGCATGTATCCTGCCAAATTTATTAATGGTCTGAGGCTTTCCTTATCGATGGGCAACACCTGCTATCTTTCTAAGTTCCTGTTTTCTTCCTGAATTCTGGCCAATATCCAGAATAGGCTCATGGTTTTCTCTCCAAGATATGTACCACCTCCAAGCTCTGTGACATGGCCATGTACTGGATAGCTGAAGGGAATGGAGAGCATCTCAGAATACTCAGATATCAGAGTGACCATTTAAGTCTCATTGGAGAAACCCTGCTTTGGGCCTTTTGCTTACCTATTGTTCTGTTGACCTGAATGTCAGCAAGGTCTTTGCCTCAGGCCATCTCTTTTTGAAACCTGAAGAAAACAGTTTTCAAATGGAAATGAATGGACATCCCCTGTGGCTCTTTTCTTAATTTCTTTGGAAGGAGATGTGTCTGATTCAGCCTTTTGGCCCTTTGTGAGTCTGTGGCTTAGATTATCAGCACCTGATGGATCTAAAGAATGATCCCATGTGTGCATTCAAACCAAACTGGCCAAAAGAGCAGTCATTATGGATAAAGTCTCTCACCTTCCTTTGTAAGGTTCCTGACCTCTATCAAGTGAGAATAGGGATCCTTTGGGTCAATTGAGTTCTTAAAAGCCCTGCAGAGGCTAGCCCATAGGTGCTTGGGTTTTCTGATTACTCCAATTCACATAAAGAATCTAAACCCCACAGTCAGTAGGCCTCAAATTGGTGAACCGAAGTAGTATTAATGGCAGGCCTATTTGACCACTCCTGTTTCACAGGAAGGTTGTCCAGGCCACCCTGACTTTAGGCAAACCAGAGGCAAGGGAGCTTATTTTGGACACTGTCTTGGGCTGCGCCCCTCATGGAAACCTTTAGCCAGAGGATATGATGAGTGTCTATATGGAAGAATATGAGGGCCATGTGGGAGTGTTTTGGTTTTAATTGTGGTCATTTGTGTGGCAGTTGGAAGAGATGACTTGTAAGATTCCAGCAGACGTCGGAGGAAGAGACTACCAAGAGACTGGCTCATGCAACAGCAATGGGGATTTATTGAGGATCCAATTCAGTTCGCTGGGGCTCTGTGCTCACTCAACAAGCAACAGCGGCCCAGATCCCCGAGAAGAGGTTAAGCAGTGCTTCAGTACACTTTTTGGGTAGGCAGAGGCTTTATATATATCAGAGGAAATCATCTTGATCAGCCGGAAAATCGAACAACAACTCTCAAACTTGATTAGCACATTCATTGGTGGAATCAGGTCGGGCGGGGGTGATAGGTCGATCCTAAGGAGGGGGGTACATTCAAACTGATTGGTTTGGGCCCTGATATGCTTAGGTGCCAAGCTGCACAGGGTCCTAGATTATTAAACA
This sequence comes from Callospermophilus lateralis, assembly GCF_048772815.1. Classification (NCBI taxonomy): domain Eukaryota; kingdom Metazoa; phylum Chordata; class Mammalia; order Rodentia; family Sciuridae; genus Callospermophilus; species Callospermophilus lateralis. The sequence continues at coordinate 754,318 of NW_027514392.1, read as the reverse complement.
ACTGGATGGTCAGGGGGAATATTTAATGGGCAGTGAAAGGAATTGTCCTAACAGCTATAGGAATTTCAGGTTTTAGGTTTAGCATGGGAACTTAACAATACCTGGTCCTTTACATTTTAACTCAGGCTTTGCAGCTTAGAAACTTTACAACACCCGCTATTTTACACTTTAACTTCAATTTCTTTTACCCTAACAGACTGGGTCCACCTGGGTGTGAACTCTGGTGTGATTCCCCTTAGACACTGAGTTCTGGAACTGAACTCAGAGAAGAGGTGTCATGAATTGTGTTGGGATTATAAGAGGCCACACATGAGAGTTGCCCTTGGAAACTGAGATCTAGTCCCAGGGTGGCTTTCCACAGAGCATTGGAAATTTCAGCCAGGATATCACATGATTTTATTCTGAATGACTTGGCAGCCATAGTTGAGAGTCAAAACACACATGAACCTCACACTGTAGACCTCAATGGGCCTGGTTTCATGTGACCTTTGGCCACTCTTTGAGAAGCCTTGTCTGTGAGAGTTCTATAGAGATTTCATTGAAATCAGCTTTCTCAAAATTTAAAGGTTCCTGAATGAATTGAAACCCACAGTGCCTCCAACTTCATCCTTGAAAAATGGCTAGATAAATACCATGAAATTTTTGAAATTCCCAGGACCAGGTACCACTGGAGAAAGTTTGGATGTCCGGTTTCTGATCATGAGTATAACAGACAGTGCCTTGATTCACTGGGTTTCATGCAAATGGTGTAGAACAGAGATGCCAGTAAGTTCGAGCCTTCTGAGTAGTGGGCCTAGAGCAGTGGAGGGCAGGTGTGTGATAAAACATCTGTGGTGGGGCCATGGGGATCTTCCATTGTCTTCCAAATGGCTTGTGACTGACATGGTGCAGCCAGCAGACCCTTATATGTAAAGGCATCTTGTTATTTGGAGAGGTTTCAGGGCAATGTTCAGAATCAGGATGCTATGGTCAAGGGAAAAGCTATGTGGGATAGAAGCATGGTTGGTGCATTCTCTTGCAGACGCTTACCCACCACAGGTGACAGAACTCCCTCCAGCACTGTACCAGGTGAACTACTTGTATTTCGTGAAGCAAATAACAAACTCCCAGTGCAGCAGTAAGAAAAACCACGAAAAGTGGAGGATGACCAAATGGCTTCACAGTCCACACAGAGAGAAACTTAGCCCCCAGTGGACACTGTTAACCTACATAGAGAGAAATCAGCACTGCTGCCTCATGTTCAGTGGAAAATAAGAAACTATGTCCTCCAGGTCACATACATGCACACCCAGCTTTGATGGTCTCACTACAAAGGAAGCTCCTGACAAATACTTATATTTCAAGTGCGCAACCTCAGAGGCAGTTTCTCAAGAAGTCTTTAGGCCAGCAGAGCTCCATGTTTGTTGAGTGTTTACCCTGTCCCTTACTTTTGGAAACTCCTCTTCCACCTCCAAGGTTGTGAACTCCTGAGCGTATTCCATTCCAGATATGTATTCACAGAATTTTTAACTCTTCTCCTCTAATTGTGTCTTACTTCAGGCGAGGGTAATGTCAAGGCATTTTTCTGTATGAGAGTGCAAAAATTTGTGTGCAGCATTTATTTGAAATACTGAATCGCTGACATTAACCCATATCCTAATAGACTCTGACTACTAATCCTAATATGATGGAGAAAAATAACTCAAACAAAATAGAAATACAAGCATTTCATAGGAGGCATGGTGTATAGTTGGAATTGCCTTTTGCATTATATAGGGTAGGAGTAATAAATCTAGTCAATTTTTAATTGAAATAGTTTTCCATGTGTTTTTAAAGTTAACAAATATGTAAATTACTGTCTCCCATTCTCTCTAGCTTATTCAGAACATGTGTTTTTATATGCACATATAGAATCCTACCTGGTTATCACACATACAGTCTCATGAGGTGGCTGATTGGCAGATACAAATTGTGAGAAATGACCACTCCTCGTAAACGCTGTTAGAACTGAAAATACAACCCATGGGTGAGCTTCCTATTTGAACAACCTTATACAAAAATCCATGTTCAGTGAAATTAATATTTTTGGATCTGATGATGATATATATTTCACGATAAATTTCGATTGGCATATATATTGCAATTTTTAATGTCTCTCTCTGTGTGTGTGTATATATATATATATGTATATATATATATGCACTCTGTCTAGATTTTTCAAAATATGAAACATGTGTCTTATTGTAGACTCCCTAAATTCATTTATATTCATGTATGTGGATTTATAATCAACTTTTCACAAGATTATTCTCAGAAATACTCATCCACCTAAAATACATACTTGTTTCCTAGTACTGAAAACTAACTTCGTTGAATGGTGCATACATATCCTAACATTTCTAGAGAAACTGACCCTGTTTAACATCAATTCAAGTAGATTACTATGGGACATGATGTGTATTTTGAAGTTCATTTTTATTCAACACTGGTACATTGCTATTTCTTCAGTTTATGCACATCATAGGATACATATTTCATCCACAAGTTAGCAAATTGATAGGCATTTGTTTCACTTTCAGTCACTTCCTGCTTCAGAACACATGTATTTCTCCATGTTTCTTGACTGATATTTTCATGAGACTTCTTTCCAAACACATTATTTTCGATTTCCGTAATCACTTTTGAAGCAAAACCCACACACCTTTCATGATAACCCATAACCCTAATATTACCATTAGATGTATAACTCGTTGGAATGAATGACTGTATATCAATATTAGATTTCTTATATATTTTCAGATATCAATTCAATCCATTATTTAAAGTGGAACCAGTTATATTATTTATTCACATGATGGTCAATTGATGCATTATTAATATATTCTATGACACAGGGTATACCCTTTGTACCCCCAATACTAATTTATATTTCTTCAAAATAGTGCTCCCAGAAATGGTGGAAGAAATACCCATGTCACCTGATCTACATATACATTTTATCACAGTAATATTCTGGACACATAAAACAAAGGTCACTCCTATGATTGTACCAAAGCCTAAATGGAAAATGAGCATGGATTACTAAATGCACCCATGTCCATGTTGCCTAATGCTCTCAAATGTCAATCCTATTGGTGACTACATATTTGTTTCTTTCTAACATTATATATCCAAACTCAACCCTGTTGAAAATGTCTAGTCCTATGACTCAGTTTATACTTTGCCTGATTTCCTAATGTCTCTATTAATATCTGCTTTCCTCCATATTTTCCCCAGTTCATCATCGTCTCTGACTCTTCACATGTGCTAACATTTACATTCACTCTCAACTGAAACCATATTGCTAAAGAACTTTTGGTCCAGATCCTATACTCACTCTTCTTCCTAAAACTACTATCTCCTGTTCCTACCGAGTATTCCTTTTTGACTTGATGTTCTCTTCTACATTCAATCATTCAAGGTACATGGTCCTATGCCATTGTATATCGATTTATCTGAGACATCTGTTCAGAACGTAATTCAACGCTAAGTATCCCAATCAAGTTCCCATGCCCTTCTCGGCTTCAAATCTTAACTAGATTTCTGTTTTCATACTTATATTTCACCTATATATTCTTGTAAATATCGCAGGTTCCCAATACTGTTATTCAACCCTCAGAATGATTCCTCACCCAAATCGAACCTGTTATTCACCCTAATCATACACTCTTCCCTCAATCTAACTTTACAGAAGAGCAGGGAAGGAGTTGGTATTTCAATACAGGAATGTAGGCGATCTTCCACCTGTTGAGAACCTCAAATGTCCTACATAAATGACACCTGGATAAGTTGTAGGCAGCTATGAAAGACCTGAGAGAGCAAAAGTCATCTTCCATGGAAAACAACCTGGTCAGGATGTAGGGATATGTATGAATCAGCCTCTCTCTTATTAATGTAGAGAAGATGGACCAAACCAGGCCTGTGTGGAGAGCTGTTCCTGTGTGCCTATGGTTGATATACCATTCTAACTTGTGAAAGTGTCACAGGAAGCAGGGGCAGCCTCCATCTCATGGGACCCTTGGAGTCAACTCTTAGGACAAAGTGGTTGCAAAGGCAGTGAACTCATTCAATTCCTGAAGGAAGTGACTTACCTCACTTCCGTGGTGATCAAACTCTCTGAACTTAGATCCAGTAAGCCAGGCACCCAGAGCCAGTCCAAGTCCCAGTCTCAGTGGTCTCACTTGTTTTGATTTTCCAAGGATAGAGTCAATCTTTCTTGATACCTACTGATGTGGGAATGGCCAAATAACAGGAAAGCTCTCAAGAGGGGCCTTTTCTGAGCAAGCAGGTAGGGGCTCACCCCTGGCTTCTGACAAGTTCACAGAGTTGACCAAGGAGACCTAATCTCATACAGGACAGGCCATCTCAGGGGAACATAGTGTGGCCCACCAGTCAGAGGACACTCCGGATAGTCACAGACCCATTTGAGGGAAGGAGGTGCCTTTGTTGTGTGGGTGTGGTTTTTTGGTTTGTCTCATATTCTGAGAATATGTAGGAAAGGTGGTTTGTTTGGTTTGTAGTGAACTGTTTTTAATAAGTCATTTAACAAGGCGACTGTTTCTATGTCTGTGTATCGCGGTTGTAGACATTAGAAAAGAGAATGATTCAATGGATGTGTCCTGTCTGGTAGAAAGCTTCCCAGCATTCATCCTGCCCGATTTATGTATGGACTTTGGCTTGCCTTATCGATGGGCAACACCTGCTAATTTCCTAAGTTGCTGTTTTCTTCCTGAATTCTGGCCACTCTCCAGAAGAGGCTCATGGTTTTGTGTCCAAGATATGAATCACTTCCAAGCTCTGTGACATGGCTATGTTCTGGATAGCTGAAGTGAATGGCGAGAAGCTCAGAAAACTCAGATCACTGTGACCAGAAAAGTCTCAGTGGATAAACCCTGCTTTGGGACTTTTGCTTACATATTGTTCTGTTACCCTGAATGTCAGGAAGTTCTTTGCCTCAGGCCACCCCTTTGTGAAACCTGAAGAAAACAGTTTTCAAATGGAAATGAATGGAAATCACCTGTGGCTCTTTGCTTAATTGCTTTGGAAAGGGATGTGTCTAAATCAGCCTCTTAGCTCTGTGTGAGGCTGTTGATTAAATTCTCAGCCCCTTATGGATCTAAAGAAAGATCCCATGTGTGTATCCAAAACCAAAATGGCCGAAAGTACAGTCATTGCAGATGAAGTCTTTCGCCTTCCTCTGTAAGGTTCCTGACCTCTATAAAGTGAGAATAGGGAAGATACACCAAGCCAATTGATGTCTCCTTTTGGAAAAATTGTTCCACCAATGAGAGCATCAGCAAAATTACCCCAACACTACCACAAGTCGCTGCACCAACAGATAGTTCACAATGCATACATGTTAGTTCACAATGCATACAAGTGATACATATTCCAGGCAAGTTCTGCAAGCAGTTCAGTGATGGCTATTGCAGAAGCTGTAGATTGGTTTTATCTTTGTCTTCAACAGCACTGGGTTGAAGATTGGAATTCTGGCAATAATGGCTAAAGAAAAAATTACTTACCATTCCAGAAGGCACTAAAAAACACAATTATCTTAACAATTTACATTATCTTGAAGAGAATTATTAAATAAAATGAAAAGGAAAGGTGAAAGTCAACAAACAGTTCTGCTAAACTCCTTTTTTTGTTCACATATTAAAACAATCCTCAACAGTTGTTTACCCAATTTAAATTAAACTATTTAAATCACGTGAATAAAAAAAAATTTGGATCCATTTTTTCATGAGCGCACATCATATATGATATATGGATATATGTACATTCAAACATAAAACACAAAACACAAGTGTGCACAAATAATATAATATATACAACACATAACATAATAGTAAAGGCCTTATAACTTTTTACAGGTGAAATCACCATTGGAATGTCTAAAAACTCTATAGTCAAAAAATAGAACTGATCAGCAAAACATTAACCTAGGTCTGTATGAGCTCAAAAAAAAAATAAAAAATAAAAAATAGAACTTCATGATGTGGGAAAGGGCAATAATAAAATAGATATTGAAAAAAGCATCCTGGTTCTGTCGCAGATGTAAGGATAGCCAAACTGGAGTTTTGGATATCAGCTGTTATGAATTTGAGCCAAATCATCTTCTTTTTGGTATATAGAAATCACTTTAGTTAATTTCTCTGGAATCCATATTGCCTGCTGTTCTTCCTGTGGAAACACACAAACAGACCCCTGACTAAAGACAATCACTGGGTCAGGACTTTAGTTAATCTCTCCAAAATCCAAATCAGCTGCTGTTCTTCCTGTGGAAACACACAAACAGACGCCCGACTCCAGACAATTACTGGGTCAACACTTTTCCATTGTCCTATTAGAATATCCTTCCAAAGGACCTTGGGCTTATGCACATTTTTTGGAAACATATGCCTTTCCACAGCACTAAGTCCTGATGAATCCAAGTTTAAAAAGTTTAGAGTAAAAAGCGATAATTTAAGTTTATCTTTGGGGAATATATACCCCTTCTCAATTCCGTCTTTGTGCTTTAATAAGTACATTTTTATTGTTTGATGTGCTCTTTCAACTATGCCTTGTCCCTGTGGATTGTATGGGATTCCTGTTATATGAGTAATGCCAAATGATGAGCAAAATTGTTTAAAAGAGTTAGAAGTGTAATCGGGGGCATTATCTTTTTTTAACTGTTTTGGAATGCCCACAGTGGCAAAATTTTGTAAGCAATGAGCTATAACATCTTTAGTTTTTTTCTCCAGCATGAAGGGAGCCCATTAAAAATCCAGAACAAATATCAACTGTAACATGCAAATATTTTAATTTTCCAAATTCTGGCAAGTGTGTGACGTCCATCTGCCAAATATGGTTAGGTATCAATCCTCTAGAATTGACTCCAAGATTAACTTGTGGTAAAAAGGTTACACAATTTTGACATTGTTTTATAATTTGTCTAGATGTTCCTTAGATTTTTGAAATGCTTTTGTAAAGTATAAGCATTGACATGGAACTTTTTAAGAAAATTTATTGCTTCTTCTAGTGTAAAGAAAATATGTATGTATGTCAATTGTAGTTTTATCTGCTAAATCATTGCCCAAACTAAGGGCTTTAGGCAATCCTGTATGTGCCCTGATATGTCCTATAAAGAATGGATCTTTTCTGTCCCAGATTAGACTTTGTATAGTGGAAAGCAAAGAGAAAACAGTAGAGAAAGGGGAAATCCTACCAGCATCTTCAAGGGATACTATAGCATTAACTATATACTGACTATCGGAAAATAAATTAAATACAGAATCTTTAAAAATCACAAAAGCTTGTAATACTGTACTAAGCTCTACCTTGTGAGCTGATTGTTTTGGTACTAAAAATATAAAAGTTGGATCAGGTGTAACTATTGCTGTTGTACCATTATTTAACCCATTGGTGAATATATTTGGAGCATTCATGATAGGTGTTTTCTTGTCATTTTTGGAAAAATTACAGGATGCGATGACCAAAAAGACAATAAAAGATAAGATGGTAAGTGGTTATCAAATGAAACATTAGATTTACACACGATTATTGCCCAAGTATTTAACTAATTAGCTAATTCATCAATTTGATTCATAGTATATGGAGTAATAATTTTATTGGGTGAAATTCCACACACACTCTTTTTGCTGCTTTTATTCCTATGAGTATTAATTCTCCCTCAGCCTCAGGATAGCAAGTAATAATAGTGTTAGAAGAATAAGATAAATGTATCCATAATAATGGACCTTCTTCCCAAAATACTCCTGTAGAAATATTTTTTTTGTTGTTAGTACAATAAATAATAAATGCAAAATTATATCAACTCTATCCAAAAGCATATTTCCCATATATCTTTCAATGATTTTTATTGCTTTTCTTGCTTCAGGCATTAACATTCTGAGTGAATTTGGATCTCATGGTCCTTTTAGGATATCAAATAAAGGTCCCAACTCTCCTGTTGGTATACCTAGATGAGGCCTTATCCATTTTAAGTCTCCTAATAACTCTTGAAAGTCATTAATTGATTTGAGTTGATCTACTCATATTTGAATTTTTGGTTGACTGACCATGGTTGAGGATAATAGAGCTACTAAATAATTAATTGGAAAATTTAATTGTATTTTACCTATTGCTATCTCTAGGTTATAATTTTTTAATACGTTTGTAAGTGTGGCATACCATTCTAGCAATGGGTTTTTAACTTTGTGTGCTAATAATACATCATCCATATAGTGAAAAGTTTGTATTTCAGGAATTTGATTTCTAAGTGGCTGGATTACTTTGTTAACATAAATTTGACGCATAGTTGGGCTGTTAGCCATCCCTTGAGGGAGTACTTTCCACTCATATCTCTTGTCAGGACCTTCATGATTCAGTGCAGGTATAGTAAATGCAAAACTTGGAATATCCTCAGGATAAATTGGAATTGAAAATAAAACGATCTTTAATATCTGCAACGAAAACATACCAAGTTTTTGGCAAAGCACACAATTGAGGAATCTCTGATTGAGCAGGTCCCATAATAACCATCCCATTATTAATGGCTCTTAAATCTTGCAATAATCTCCATTTACCAGATTTCTTTTTAAGGACAAAAATGAGAGTATTATGGGGAGACACAGAAGGTTGTATATGTCCTTCCGCTAATTGTTGTTTGACCAGGTCATGGGCTACTTTTATCTTTTCTTTAGTCAGGGGCCACTGAGGAACCCATACTGGTCTTTCTGATTTCCAAGTAATAATTATTGTCTCAGTGGCCCTTTCTGAAAATCCAACCCATATCTATCTGTTCCTTGATCTTTTTGTATTGGTGCTGCTATACCTTGTTCTTGCTTTTCTAATCTTTTTCCTTTCCTAAAATCTTGTCTAGCCATAATAGTGGGTGAATTTTGATTGATGTTATTTGTTAATGTCAAACCTAATTGATCTAGGACATCTCATCCCCATAAATTTACGGGAAGATGTTCCAATACATATGGCTGTATAGTTCCTTCACATCCTTCAGGATCCTTCCAATCTAATACCGTTGCACTTTTATGGGGATTAGTCGCCACTCCTAGGCCTCGAAGCATTTGAGTGGCTTGTTGTAATGGCCAATGTTTTGGCCATTCTTGACGACAGATGATGCTAAGGTCTGCACCTGTATCCAGTAGCCCATTGAATTCATGTCCTTGAATATTTAGTTTTAGCATGGGGCGAGAATCTAAATTTAAAGAAAGCATAGCCCAATCTACACCTGTGGAGCCTAATCCCTTGGAACCTCTTTCTACAGCATAGCTGTAAAATTCATCATGTGGGCTGGGTATTATTAGTAATTGTGCTATTCTATCTCCTGGAGAAATTACTGATATACCCTTTGGAGAACTGGCTATAATTTTTATTTCACCTTCATAATCAGGATCAATTACCCCAGGACTCATCATAAGTCCTTTTAGAGTAGAAGAGCTGCATCCCAATAATAAGCCTACTGTTCTTTTGGGAAGAGGTCGTTTCACCCCTGTGGGAATGATTTGAACTCCCATCTCTGGAGTTAGTATTGATCTGGCGGAGGCACAGATGTCCAACCCTGCGCTCCCTCTGGTTTGTCTGATGAGGGATCTGATGAACAATGTGTCGTGGGCACTACACTGATGGGGTTGCTGGTTTCCTCCAGTGCTCCATATATTTGCGGTTTCGGGCCCCAGAGCATTGGGCCCCCCTCTCCATTTTTTGGCAATGGAGCCGGATGCCTTTCTTCATGATATCGTGGATAAACACCTGGTGCTTGTTTGTTTTTTGATAATGAAGTACCCTCCATGGTGGTTTGAGAATGGTATTCATTAGCCCAATGTCTCCCTCTACGTCATCGTGGCCAAATACCCGGTATTCTAGTCCTTTGATACCTAGTTTTGTTAAACCCTCCTCCTATGGGGCAATTCCTTTTAAAAAGTCCTGTTTGTTCACAATTGTAGCATGTTCTTGGCCTGTCTTCTAAAGCCTGTTTTACTAAAGCTGCCACAATTTGCCCTTTTTCATTAATGTCTCTGGCATCTAAAGCCTGTTTTATTGCAGCTGCCACGACTTGCTCTTGTTCATTAATGTCTCTACCAAATTTAATAAATTTGTTTAAATCTTCATGTTTCCATGGTCTAATGATACCTCTGCAGCAATGATTCGCTTGGTCATAAGCCAGTTGTTTTAATAATGGCATTGCTTGTTCTGTATTTCCAAAAACTCTGTAGCTGTTTCAATAAGCCTATCTACAAATCCAGCGTAAGATTCATTAGCTCCTTGTATTACCTTAGATAATTGACCTTGTAAACCTCCATGTCCTTGTAAAGTCTTCCATGCCCTAACTGCCTCTACAGCAATTTGTGCGTATATGCCAGGATCATATGGAATTTGTTGTTGCTGATCCTCATAAGGTCTCTTTTCTAACAACAAATCTAGATTTCTCTGAGGATAACCAGCTGCTGCATTTCGCCTAGACATCTCTTTGCAAAATTCCTCATTGGCAACCTTCCATAATAGCTATTGACCTCCATTTAGCACAGCTTTACACATATTAGCCCAATCTGCTGGCATCATGTTCAAGGTGTTAATGGATTCGACCAAGCTTACAATGAAGTGTGCTTGAGGACCATATGTTGTTACAGCCTCTTTTAGCTGCTTCACTATTTTGAAATTTAAAGCATGGTGAATTCGCTGCCCTCCTACCTCAAATACAGGGCATGTTAATACTTGAGATCCTGTCTCAGGATCTGAACTATCAACTGTTGGGGTTGGGGGCCTCCCAGCACATGGAGGTGGCCTTGTTAGTTGGACATTTACATGCTCTGGTGACAGAAAGGTGTTAGTAGCAGTCTCCTTTTTTAACTTTGCCCCTGATTGCTTTTTATGCTCTAAACTTGGTTCCTCTATCTTTGTCTGAACTGAAGGCTTTGGACTAAGCAAACCAGATATGAACGTCCACAATGGCAATGTGCCAACTGGCATAGTCCCTCGGCTGCTCTTTTCTAATCCTTTTAAATCTTCACCATGATGGTTCCATTGTGATATATTTAATGACTCCTCCTTCAAAAGCAATGGGCTACATTTTTGTATTGTATCAACAAATGCCCTGACTGTCCTTGATATTTCTGAGATGCCTCCTTTCTCTAACAATTTATTTAACACTCTTTCAGTTTGTTTTTTACTAATTTCTGATCCCGTATTTCTATTATAATACAACCCAACAAGATGACGCCAAACAAAACTGAGACAGAATGAATTAAAAAGGGAACAACAAAAAGTCATTATAGCCTTTCTATCCTCCTGACATGTGCATCCGTCCTTTATACCTATCTGTTCCTCAGACGTAAATAGTTTTTTCTCAGATGTGAGTGGTTTTTCTTCCGTCCCACTCATCTCCAGGAACAGGCAACTTAAAACAAAAGTGAAGCAAAACAAAGGAGTCATCTTAAAATGGCTACCCATCCTTTCACCTTGCCCACAGGGGCAAGCAGTTTACCTTATCACTTACCCTCAGTCGTTCCCCATGTGAGCCACCAAATGCTGCAGTCTGGCTGGGCATGATTCAGGAGCCACTTGTCAAAAAAAAAAAAAAAAAACTAACTTTATTTTTAGAACCACACACGGCAAACAAAACAACTCCTCAGGAAAAACCCTCAGAGCCCAACTGCCACTACTGGCTTCCTTGTAAAGTCTCTCTCACACACACAAGCCTCTCCACCTGCCACAATCCTACTACTCTTGAGGCCGATTGGCTGGGTGGAGCCAAAAAAGTTCCCCAAGGAGCAGCTCCATGGTCTGAAAGGGCAGGGAAACAGCCCAATGAGCATCACCACAGAGGAGCCAATCAGCTAGATGATGCTGAGGTCGCTGTGAGCCAATAATCACCCGGCAGCTGGAAATTTGCTGGCAGCTGGAAGTTTGCTGGGGCCCCTTCAGCTGTGGCTCTCAACAAATTCCTGTCTCATTTCTCTGTAGCCTATTCAGCACATGTATTTTTATATGCACATATAGTATCCTATCTGTTATCACATGTACATTTTTGTGAGGTGGCTGACTTGGCAGATACAAATTATGAGAAGAGATCACTCCTCCTAAACATTGTTGGAACTGAAAATTCAAAATATGGGTGAGCTTCCTAGTAGAACAACATTATACATAAATCCATTTTCAGTGAAATAAATATTTTTGCATCTGTGGATGACATATATATTTCATGATGAATTTTGATTGGAATACACACTCTACAAATTTTTCAAAATATGAAATATATGAGTCTTATTATACACTCCTTAAAATCATTCATATTCATGTATGTGGATTTATGATCAACTTTTCACAAGATAATTCTCAGAAATATTCATCAACCTGAAATACATATTTGTTACCTAGTACTGAAAGATAACTTCAGTGGATGGTGCATACACATCCTAATATTTCTACAGTAATACCCAGTTTAATATCAATGCAAGTAGTTTCCTATGGGACATGATGTGTATTTTCCGGTTCATTTTTACTCAACAGTGGTACATTACTATTTTCTCAGTTTATGCACATCATAGGATATATATTTCATCCACAAGTTCACAAATTTATAGGCATTTGTTTCAATTTCAATCACTTCCTGCTTCAGAACACATATATTCCTCCAGATTTTTTGACTGGTCTTTTCATGAGACTTCTTTTCAAACACATTATTTTCGATTTCCATAATCACTTTTGAAGCAAAACTCACACATTCTTCTTGATAAACCATAACCCTAATATTACCGTTAGATTTATGACTGGTTATAATGAATGTATGTATATCAATTTAAGATTTCCTTTACATTTTCAGATATTAATTAAATCAATTATTTAAAGTTGGAACCAGTTACATTATTTGTTCACAGTATGGTCTATTCATGCATTATTTCGATATTCATAGACACATGGTACACCTCTTTGTTCCCCCAATACGAATTTATACGTCTTCAAAATATTGCTCCCAGTAATGGTGGAAGAAATACTCATGTCACCTAATCTACATATACATTTTATCACAGTAACATTCTGGACACAGAAAACAAAGGTCACTCTTATGATTGTACCAAAGCCTAAAAGGAAAGTGAGCATGCATTACTAAAAACATCCATGTCCAGGTTGCCTAATGCTCTCAAATGTAAATCCTATTGTTGACTATATATTTGTTTCTTCCTAAGATTATATATTCAATCTCAAGCCTGTTGAAAATATCTCATCCTATCCCTCACTTTAAACTTTGCCTGATTTCTTAAAGTCTCTATTGACATCTGCTTTCCTACATATTTTCCCCAGTTCTCATTTTGACTGACTCTTCACATGTGCTGATATTTACATTCACTCTCTACTTGAAAACCTATTGCTAGAGAACTTTTTGTCCAAATCCTATACTCACTCTTGTTTCTAAACCTAGAAACTATCTTCCTAATCCTACGGACTTTCTTTTTTTAATTGGATGTTCTCTTCAACATTCAATCATCCAAGGTACAAGGTCCTATGCCATTGAATATCGATTTATCTGAGACATCTGGGCAGGACATAACTCAAAGCTAAGTAACCCACTCAAGGGCCCAATGCCCTTCTGGGCTTCAAATTGTACCTATATTTCTGTTTTCATACTTGTATTTCACCTATATATTCTTGTAAATATCCCAGTCTCCCAATACCATTATTCATCCTTCAGAATGATTCCTAACCAAAATCGAATATGTTATTAACCGTAACCATAGACTTTTCCCTCAATCTAACTTTACGCGTGAGCTGGGAGAGTGTGATCAGGAAAGTCTCAGTGGAGAAACCCTGCTTTGGGCCATTTGCTTACCTATTGTTCTGTTGCCCAGAATATCAGGAAGTTCTTTGCCTCAGGTCACCCCTTTGTGAAGCCTGAAGAAAGCTGTTTTCAAACGGAAATGAATGAGCATCACTTGTGGCTCTTTGGGTCAAATGAGTTCTTCAAGCCATGAAGAGGTGCTTGGGTTTTCTCATGACGCCAAATCACATAAAGAATCTATACCTATCAGTCAGTAGTAGTCAGTCAATATTGCTCCTAAAAATGGTGGAGAAATACTCATGTCAAATGATCTATATATATATATATATATATATATATATATATATATATATATATATATATATATATATATATATATATATTATATAAATTTATATATATATATATATATATATATATATATATATATATATATTTAATCACAGAAATATTCTGGGCACAGAATTCAAAGTTCACATTTATGATTGTACCAAAGCCTAAATGGAAAGTGAACATGGATTACTAAAAATATCATGTCCAGGTTGCCTAATGCTCTCAAATGTAAATCCTATTGGTGACTACATATTTGTTTCTTCCTAAGATAATATATTCAACCTCAACCCTGTTGAAAATGTCTAATCCTATCACTCACTATATACTTTGCCTGATTACCTAATGTCTCTATTTATATCTGCTTTCCTACATATTTTCCCAATTTCATCATTGTGACTGACTCTTCACATGTGCTGACATTTAAATTCATTCTCTAACCGAAAACCTATTGCTAAAGAACTTTTGTTGCAAATTCTACATGCACTCTTCTTCCTAATCCTAACTACTATCTTTCTAATCCTACTGACTATCCCTTTTTGACTGGATGTTCTTTTCTACATTCAATCATCCAAGGTACAAGGTCATATGCCATTGTATATCGATTTATCTGAGACATCTGTTCAGAAGTTAATTCAATGCTAAGTATCCCAAGCAAGGGCCCAATGCCCTTCTGGGCTTCAAATCATACTTAGATTTCTGTTTTCATGCATACATTTCACCTCTATATTGTTATAAATATCGCAGGTTCCCAATACCATTATTCACCCAGCAAAATGATTCCTAACCCAAATCGAACCTGTTATTAACCCTAACCATACAGTATTCCCTCAATCTTACTTTACAGAAAAGCAGGGAAAGAGTTGGTCTTATAATACTGGGATGTAATGGATCTTCCACCTGGTGATAACCTCAAATGTCCATGGCGAAATGATCCCTGGAGAATATGTAGGCAGCTATGAAGGACCTGAGAGAGCAAAAGGCATCTTCCATGGCAAATGGCTTGGTCAGGATAAAGAGTTGTGTCTGAATCAGCTTCTATTCTTAAAGCAGAGAACATGAGCCAACCCAGGCCTGTGTGTAGATGTGTTCCTGGGAGATTATGGTTGATATACAATTCAAACTTGTTAAAGTGTCACAGGAATTAGGGCCAGCCTCCATCTCATGGGAACCTTGGAAGCAACGTTTGGACAAAGTGGTTGCCAAGAGAGTGACCGCATTCAGTTCCTGAAGGAGGAACTAAAAACAGTTCCATCACACTTCAGTGGTGATGGAACTCTCTGAACTTGGGATCCAGGATGCCAGGCACCCATAGCCAGTCCCAGTCCCAGTCCCAGTGGTCTCACTTGTTTGGATTTACAAAGACAGAGTCAGTCTTTCTTGGTACCTACAGATGTGAGGAAGGCCAAATGCAAGAAAGCTCTGAAGCAGAGCTTTTCCTGAGAAAGCAAGTAGAGGCTCCGCTGGCTCCTGACAACTTCACGGAGTTGGCCAAGGAGACCAGATCTAAGACAGGACAGGCCATTTCGGGGGAACATTATTGGCCCACAAGTCAGAGGACACTCCGGATAGTCACAGACCTACCTGGGCGAAGGAGGTGCCTTTTTGTTTGTGGTTATGAGTTTGTGGTCTTGTGTCATGTTCTTAGAATAGGTAGAAAAGTAGGTTTGTTTAGTTTGGAGTGGACTGTTTCTAGTAAGTCGTTTGACAAGGCGAGTGTTTTTATGTCTGTGTATCACATTGTGTCCGGGGTTGTAGACATTAAAAAAAAATTCATCAATGGATGTGTCCTATCTAGTAGAAAGCTTCACAGCATTTATCCAGCCAAATTGATGAATGGACTGTAGCTTGCCTTATGGATGGGCAACACCTACTATCTTTCTAAGTTCCTGTTTTCTTCCTGAATTCTGGCCACTCTCCAGAATAAGCACATGGTTTTGTGTCCAAGATATGTACCCCCTCAAAACTCTGTAACATGGCCATGAACTGGATAGCTGAAGTGAATGGCGAGCATCTCAGAAAACTCAGATATCAGTGTGACCAGGAAAGTCTCAGTGGAGAAACCCTGCTTTGGGCCTTTTGCTTACCTATTGTTCTGTTGCCCTGAATGTCAGGAAGGTCTTTGACTCAGGCCATCCCTTTGTGAAGCCTGAAGAAAACAGTTTTCAAATGGAAATGAATGGGTATACCTGTGGCTCTTTGCTTAATTGCTTTGGAAAGGGATTGTCTGAATCAGCCCCTTGGCCCTGTGTGAGAATGTGGCTTAGATTCTCAACACCTGATGGATTTAAAGAAATTTCCCATGTGTGCATCCCAAACCAAAATGGCCAAAAGAGCAGTCTTTGGGATGAAGTCTCTCGCCTTCCTCTGTAAGGTTCCTGACCTCCATCAAGTGAGAATAGGGATTCTTTGAGTGAAATGAATTTTTCCAACTTACAGAGGCTAGGCTATAGGTGCTTGGGTTTTCCATGACTCCAATTCAAATAAATATTCTAAACCCCACGGTCAGTTGGCCTCAAATTGGAGAAGTGGACCTGAATTAATGAGAGGAGTATTTGATTACTCCAGGTTCACAGCAAGTGTCCAGGCCACCCTGACTTTAGGCAAATGAGAGGAAAGGAAACATATTTTGGACACTGTCTTGGTCTGCGCACCTCATGGAAACCTCCAGCCAGTGGTTATGATGAGTGTCTATA